>NC_088868.1:11804539-11886299 GCF_032884065.1 Artemia franciscana
CACACTAATACAAAAGAAGAAAAAAAACTAAAAAAGGTAAAAACTACAAAAAAAACTAAAAAGAAAAAAAACTAAAAAAGCTAAAAAACTAAAAAAAAACTAAAAAAAGGTAAAAAACTAAAAACTAAAAAAAACTGAAAAAACTAAAAAAAGGCAAAAACTAAAAAAAAAACTAAAAACTAATAAAAAAACTAAAAAAGCTAAAAAACTAAAAAAACTAAAAAAAGGTAAAAAACAAAAAAAAAACTAAAAACAAAAAAAGAAAAAACTAAAAAAAAAGGAAAAAACTGAAAAATAAGAGAAAAAGAAAACTAAAAAAATATTAATAAATATAAAAAACTAGCTGTTGGGGTGGCGCTTCGCGCCACCCCAACACCTAGTTGGTGGGGGCGCTTCGCGCCCCCCCCAAGCCCCCCCGCGCGCGTAAGTCGTTACGCGCCATAATAGTTACGCGCCATTGTAGTTGTGTCCCTATGTCCCACCTGTGAATATAGATATATATATATATATGGTTTTAACTACGTAAAACTTGCGAATATACAACATTCTTTGCTGTCCCATTGTCTTTGCATATAAATAGATTGTCAGGTTATCCCCCTGTTTCCCCGGTGTCCCGTTGTAGTTGTGTTCTGTGTCCCGGTCGTCATTTATATTCCCTGTGTCCCGGGTCCCGGTCATCATTTGTATCCCGGTATCCCGGTCTGTATATACATTCGTTTTTTAGTTTTGTTTTTCTCCTTTATTTTTTTCCTTTTTTTTTTTCTTTTTTAGCTTATTTAGATTTTTAGATTTTTTAGTTTTTTTATTAGTTTTTAGTTTTTATTTCTTTTTAGTTTTTTTGTCCCGGTCGTCATTTATATCCCCCTGTTTCCCCCGGTGTCCCCGTTGTAGTTGTGTCCCTGTGTCCCGGTCGTTATTTATATTCCTGTGTCCCGGTCGTCATTTGTATCCCGGTGTACCGGTCTGTATATACATTCGTTTTTTAGTTTTGTTTTTCTCCTTTATTTTTTTCCTTTTTTTTTCTTTTTAGTTTATTTAGATTTTAGATTTTTTAGTTTTTTTATTAGTTTTTAGTTTTTTTTTCTTTTTAGTTTTTTTGTAGTTTTTACCTTCTTTTAGTTTTGTTAATTTTTTTTTTTACTTGTGTCCTGGTCGTCATTTATACTCCCTGTGTCCCGGTGCTTTGTTGATTGCTAATCGAACATTCCTTTTGTCCTGGTCGCTTTCTCTTTGAGTGTCGTCATTTATTTTTTTCTTTTTTAGTTCTTTTAGTTTTTACCTTTTTTAGTTTTTTTTTAGTTTTTAGTTTTTTTAGTTTTTTACCTTTTTTTAGTTTTTTTAGTTTTTTAGCTTTTTTATTTTTTTTATTAGTTTTTAGTTTTTTTGTAGTTTTTGCCTTTTTTTTTTAGTTTTTTGTCCTGGTCGCTTTCTCTTTGAGTGTCGTCATTTATTAGTTTTTTCCTTTTTTTTAGTTTTTTATTGGTTTTTACCTTTATTTTAGCTTATTTTTCAGTTTTTTCCTTTTTTTAGTTTTTTTTTATTTTTTATTTTTTTTTAGTTTTTTACCTTTTTTTAGTTTTTTTAGTTTTTTTAGTTTTTTAGCTTTTTTACTTTTTTTATTAGTTTTTAGTTTTTTTTTGTAGTTTTTGCCTTTTTTTAGTTTTTTCAGTTTTTTTTTTAGTTTTTTATTGGTTTTTACTTTATAGTTTTTTTAGTTTTTTAGCTTTTTTATTTTTTTTATTAGTTTTTAGTTTTTTTTGTAGTTTTTGCCTTTTTTTAGTTTTTTCAGTTTTGACGTCACCTAATCCAGTTTTTTCAGGTGACGTCACCTGACACATCCATCCACACATCCACAGACAGACAGACAACTTATTTTTATATATATACTAGCTGTTGGGGTGGCGCTTCGCGCCACCCCAACACCTAGTTGGTGGGGGCGCTTCGCGCCCCCCCCCAAGCCCCCCCGCGCGCGTAAGTCGTTACGCGCCATAATAGTTACGCGCCATTGTAGTTGTGTCCCTATGTCCCACCTGTGAATATAGATAGATATATATATATGGTTTTAACTACGTAAAACTTGCGAATATACAACATTCTTTGCTGTCCCATTGTCTTTGCATATAAATAGATTGTCAGGTTTACCGACTCTTGAACATGCAACATATAATGGTCCATGGGAAAACAATCTGTATTCAGATCTATACCTCATGATTCTAATGATTGCCCTTGAGCTTTGTTGATGGTGATTGCTAATCGACCATTCCCTGTCCCGGTGTCCCGGTCGTCATTTACATCCCCCTGTTTCCCCCGGTGTCCCCGTTGTAGTTGTGTCCCTGTGTCCCGGTCGTCATTTATATTCCCTGTGTCCCGGTCGTCATTTGTATCCCGGTGTCCCGGTCTGTATATACATTCGTTTTTTAGTTTTGTTTTTCTCCTTTATTTTTTTCCTTTTTTTTTCTTTTTTAGCTTATTTAGATTTTTAGATTTTTTAGTTTTTTTATTAGTTTTTAGTTTTTTTTTCTTTTTAGTTTTTTTGTCCCGGTCGTCATTTATATCCCCCTGTTTCCCCCGGTGTCCCCGTTGTAGTTGTGTCCCTGTGTCCCGGTCGTCATTTATATTCCCTGTGTCCCGGTCGTCATTTGTATCCCGGTGTACCGGAGTTGTGTCCCTGTGTCCCGGTCGTCATTTATATTCCCTGTGTCCCAGGTCCCGGTCGTCATTTGTATCCCGGTGTCCCGGTCTGTATATACATTCGTTTTTTAGTTTTGTTTTTCTCCTTTATTTTTTTCCTTTTTTTTTCTTTTTTAGCTTATTTAGATTTTTAGATTTTTTAGTTTTTTTATTAGTTTTTAGTTTTTTTTTCTTTTTAGTTTTTTTGTCCCGGTCGTCATTTATATCCCCCTGTTTCCCCCGGGTCGTCATTTATACTCCCTGTGTCCCGGTGCTTTGTTGATTGCTAATCGAACATTCCTTTTGTCCTGGTCGCTTTCTCTTTGAGTGTCGTCATTTATTTTTTTCTTTTTAGTTCTTTTAGTTTTTACCTTTTTTAGTTTTTTTAGTTTTTAGTTTTTTTAGTTTTTTACCTTTTTTTAGTTTTTTTAGTTTTTTTTAGTTTTTTAGCTTTTTTATTTTTTTTATTAGTTTTTAGTTTTTTTGTAGTTTTTGCCTTTTTTTTAGTTTTTTTAGTTTTTTAGCTTTTTTATTAGTTTTTAGTTTTTTTTTGTAGTTTTTGCCTTTTTTTAGTTTTTTTAGTTTTTTAGCTTTTTTATTTTTTTTATTAGTTTTTAGTTTTTTTTTGTAGTTTTTGCCTTTTTTTTCTCTTTGAGTGTCGTCATTTATTAGTTTTTTCCTTTTTTTTTTTAGTTTTTTATTGGTTTTTACCTTTATTTTAGCTTATTTTTCAGTTTTTTCCTTTTTTTTAGTTTTTTTTATTTTTTATTTTTTTTAGTTTTTTACCTTTTTTTAGTTTTTTTAGTTTTTTAGCTTTTTTACTTTTTTTATTAGTTTTTAGTTTTTTTTGTAGTTTTTGCCTTTTTTTAGTTTTTTCAGTTTTTTTTTAGTTTTTTATTGGTTTTTACCTTTATAGTTTTTTTAGTTTTTTAGCTTTTTATTTTTTTTATTAGTTTTTAGTTTTTTTTGTAGTTTTTGCCTTTTTTTAGTTTTTTCAGTTTTGACGTCACCTGATCCAGTTTTTTCAGGTGACGTCACCTGACACATCCATCCACACATCCATCCACACATCCACAGACAGACAACTTATTTTTATATATATAGACTAGCTGTTGGGGTGGCGCTTCGCGCCACCCCAACACCTAGTTGGTGGGGCGCTTCGCGCCCCCCCCAAGCCCCCCCGCGCGCGTAAGTCGTTACGCGCCATAATAGTTACGCGCCATTGTAGTTGTGTCCCTATGTCCCACCTGTGAATATAGATATATATATATATATATGGTTTTAACTACGTAAAACTTGCGAATATACAACATTCTTTGCTGTCCCATTGTCTTTGCATATAAATAGATTGTCAGGTTATCCCCCTGTTTCCCCCGGTGTCCCCGTTGTAGTTGTGTCCCTGTGTCCCGGTCGTCATTTATATTCCCTGTGTCCCGGGTCCCGGTCATCATTTGTATCCCGGTGTCCCGGTCTGTATATACATTCGTTTTTAGTTTTGTTTTTCTCCTTTATTTTTTTCCTTTTTTTTTCTTTTTTAGCTTATTTAGATTTTTAGATTTTTTAGTTTTTTTTATTAGTTTTTAGTTTTATTTCTTTTTAGTTTTTTTGTCCCGGTCGTCATTTATATCCCCCTGTTTCCCCCGGTGTCCCCGTTGTAGTTGTGTCCCTGTGTCCCGGTCGTTATTTATATTCCCTGTGTCCCGGTCGTCATTTGTATCCCGGTGTACCGGTCTGTATATACATTCGTTTTTTAGTTTTGTTTTTCTCCTTTATTTTTTTCCTTTTTTTTTCTTTTTTAGTTTATTTAGATTTTTAGATTTTTTAGTTTTTTTATTAGTTTTTAGTTTTTTTTTCTTTTTAGTTTTTTTGTAGTTTTTACCTTCTTTTTAGTTTTGTTAATTTTTTTTTTTACTTGTGTCCTGGTCGTCATTTATACTCCCTGTGTCCCGGTGCTTTGTTGATTGCTAATCGAACATTCCTTTTGTCCTGGTCGCTTTCTCTTTGAGTGTCGTCATTTATTTTTTTCTTTTTTAGTTCTTTTAGTTTTTACCTTTTTTAGTTTTTTTTTAGTTTTTAGTTTTTTTAGTTTTTTACCTTTTTTTAGTTTTTTTAGTTTTTTAGCTTTTTTATTTTTTTTATTAGTTTTTAGTTTTTTTGTAGTTTTTGCCTTTTTTTTTAGTTTTTTGTCCTGGTCGCTTTCTCTTTGAGTGTCGTCATTTATTAGTTTTTTCCTTTTTTTTTTTAGTTTTTTATTGGTTTTTACCTTTATTTTAGCTTATTTTTCAGTTTTTTCCTTTTTTTAGTTTTTTTTTATTTTTTATTTTTTTTAGTTTTTTACCTTTTTTTAGTTTTTTTAGTTTTTTTAGTTTTTTAGCTTTTTTACTTTTTTTATTAGTTTTTAGTTTTTTTTTGTAGTTTTTGCCTTTTTTTAGTTTTTTCAGTTTTTTTTTTAGTTTTTTATTGGTTTTTACCTTTATAGTTTTTTTAGTTTTTTAGCTTTTTTATTTTTTTTATTAGTTTTTAGTTTTTTTTGTAGTTTTTGCCTTTTTTTAGTTTTTTCAGTTTTGACGTCACCTAATCCAGTTTTTTCAGGTGACGTCACCTGACACATCCATCCACACATCCATCCACACATCCACAGACAGACAACTTATTTTTATATATATAGATAGATATATAGATATAAATATAAATATAATATAAATTAGCAATCAACAAAGCACCGAGACACAAATGACGACCGGGACACAGGGAGTATAAATGACGACCAGGACATAAGTAAAAAAAAAACTAAAAAAACTAAAAAAATGGTAAAAACTACAAAAAAACTAAAAACTAATAAAAAAACTAAAAAATCTAAAAATCTAAATAAACTAAAAAAGAAAAAAAAGAAAAAAGGAAAAAAATAAAGGAGAAAAACAAAACTAAAAAACGAATATATATACAGACCGGGACACCGGGATACAAATGACGACCGGGACACAGGGAATATAAATGACGACCGGGACACAGGGACACAACTACAATGGGGACGCCGGGGGGCACAGGGGGATATAATTGACGACCGGGACACCGGGACACAAGGAATATAAATGACGCCCGGGACACTCAAAGAGAAATCACAGACTGGAACACCGGGACACAAATGAAGACCGGGACACAGGGAATATAAATGACGACCGGGACACAGGGACATAACTACAAAGGGGACGCCGGGGTGCACAGGGGGATATATAAATGACGATGGCGACTCAGGGAATGGTCGATTAGCAATCACCATCAACAAAGCTCAAGGGCAATCATTAGAATCATGAGGTATAGATCTGAATACGGATTGTTTTCCCATGGACCATTATATGTTGCATGTTCAAGAGTCGGTAAACCTGACAATCTATTTATATGCACAGACAATGGGACAGCAAAGAATGTTGTATATTCGCAAGTTTTACGTAGTTAAAAACATATCTATATATATATATATATATATATATATATATATATATATATATATATATATATATATATATATATATACTAGCTGTTGGGGTGGCGCTTCGCGCCACCCCAACACCTAGTTGGTGGGGGCGCTTCGCGCCCCCCCCAAGCCCCCCCGCGCGCGTAACTCGTTACGCGCCATAATAGTTACGCGCCATTGTAGTTGTGTCCCTATGTCCCACCTGTGAATATAGATATATATATATATATATGGTTTTAACTACGTAAAACTTGCGAATATACAACATTCTTTGCTGTCCCATTGTCTTTGCATATAAATAGATTGTCAGGTTATCCCCCTGTTTCCCCCGGTGTCCCGTTGTAGTTGTGTCC
The DNA here is from genome assembly GCF_032884065.1 of Artemia franciscana. Classification (NCBI taxonomy): domain Eukaryota; kingdom Metazoa; phylum Arthropoda; class Branchiopoda; order Anostraca; family Artemiidae; genus Artemia; species Artemia franciscana. The sequence goes on from NC_088868.1 coordinate 11,811,038, forward strand.
CTGTGTCCCGGTCGTCATTTATATTCCCTGTGTCCCGGGTCCCGGTCATCATTTGTATCCCGGTGTCCCGGTCTGTATATACATTCGTTTTTTAGTTTTGTTTTTCTCCTTTATTTTTTTCCTTTTTTTTTCTTTTTTAGCTTATTTAGATTTTTAGATTTTTTAGTTTTTTTTATTAGTTTTTAGTTGGTGGGGGCGCTTCGCGCCCCCCCCAAGCCCCCCCGCGCGCGTAAGTCGTTACGCGCCATAATAGTTACGCGCCATTGTAGTTGTGTCCCTATGTCCCACCTGTGAATATAGATATATATATATATATGGTTTTAACTACGTAAAACTTGCGAATATACAACATTCTTTGCTGTCCCATTGTCTTTGCATATAAATAGATTGTCAGGTTATCCCCCTGTTTCCCCCGGTGTCCCCGTTGTAGTTGTGTCCCTGTGTCCCGGTCGTCATTTATATTCCCTGTGTCCCGGGTCCCGGTCATCATTTGTATCCCGGTGTCCCGGTCTGTATATACATTCGTTTTTTAGTTTTGTTTTTCTCCTTTATTTTTTTCCTTTTTTTTTCTTTTTTAGCTTATTTAGATTTTTAGATTTTTTAGTTTTTTTTATTAGTTTTTAGTTTTTATTTCGCTTTCTCTTTGAGTGTCGTCATTTATTAGTTTTTTCCTTTTTTTTTTTTTAGTTTTTTATTGGTTTTTACCTTTATTTTAGCTTATTTTTCAGTTTTTTCCTTTTTTTTAGTTTTTTTTTATTTTTTATTTTTTTTATTTTTTTACCTTTTTTTAGTTTTTTTAGTTTTTTTAGTTTTTTAGCTTTTTTACTTTTTTTATTAGTTTTTAGTTTTTTTTTGTAGTTTTTGCCTTTTTTTAGTTTTTTCAGTTTTTTTTTTAGTTTTTTATTGGTTTTTACCTTTATAGTTTTTTTAGTTTTTTAGCTTTTTTATTTTTTTTATTAGTTTTTAGTTTTTTTTTGTAGTTTTTGCCTTTTTTTAGTTTTTTCAGTTTTGACGTCACCTAATCCAGTTTTTTCAGGTGACGTCACCTGACACATCCATCCACACATCCATCCACACATCCACAGACAGACAACTTATTTTTATATATATAGAAGATAGATATATATATCTATATTCACAGGTGGGACATAGGGACACAACTACAATGGCGCGTAACTAATATGGCGCGTAACGACTTACGCGCGCGGGGGGGCTTGGGGGGGGGGGGCGCGAAGCGCCCCCACCAACTAGGTGTTGGGGTGGCACGAAGCGCCACCCCAACAGCTAGTATATATATATATATATATATATATATATATGTGTTTCGGCTGACGTCATGAAATTAGTTGCCATCATTTTTGCTTTGAAGGTGACGTCATTCAAGTTATATAAGACATATGTTCGCGTAGAATTCTATTAATGTTTAAGTTTACAATGACTGATGAAGATGCTCAAAGAGTCTATGCCAAAAAACTTGCTGCTGATAGAGAAAGTCAGAAAAGAAAGCGTGCCGAGGAATCAAAAGAACAGCAAGGAAACAGGCTTGAGGCTAAAGAACGCAAAACCGCGCAGTTAGATGAAGATCCACCTGGACAGCGAGAGTCAAAACATATTAAAACTGAAAATGATAGCGATGATGATTGGGTTTGGGATTTTGACTTGGATAAGGTCATCAATGACTACCAGATTTTAGTTAAAAAAACAAAGGTTCGGCGATATGTATTTCATATTGAAGCTGAAAAATAAAGAAGAAAAAGAAAACTGAAAAAAGAAAAAAGAGAAATTACAGACTGGGATACCGGGACACAGGGAATATAAATGACGACCAGGACACAGGTATTTAAGAATATCGTTCAAAGACAAATTTTTAATTGTAAGAAGACCGTTGAAAGAGAAATTTCTAATTGTAAAATGACTGAAAAACCTACAATGGCAACGGTACCACCATCGAAGTAGATAACCAGTGGGTTTACGGCCAACCTACCATCTTCAAAGATACCACGATAGGAAGACTCTACACCGTTCACCCCAATCAACATGAATGCTTCTTTCTACGCCTGCTTTTGGTGAATGTACCCGGTCCGACATCCTTTGAGTATTTGAGAACTGTAAACGGTACTATACATGACACTTACCGTAGTGCATGCCAAGCTCTGAATTTATTGGAGAATGACCAACACTGGGATAACTGCATCAATGACGCGTGCGAAACGTCAACCCCAAGTCAAATTCGTACACTTTCTTTCCATCAGCTCCTACAGAGTTATGGGAAAAATATAAGTCAAAAATGTCCGAAGATATACTCCATCGAAAACAGTTAGAGACGTCAGAAATGACTTTTGATTTTACATCAGAAATTTATAACGACACTTTAGTTATTATAGAAGATTTGTGCGTACGTATGGCAAACAAACCTCTTCAGGATTTGGGAATGCCTTCACCTAACCGTATCGCTGCTGTTTCGACATGTGTAGAATTGGATCGTGAACAAAGTTACAGTACGAGTGATCTATTGTCGTATGTACAAAATAACATTTACAAGTTAACGTCGGAACAAAAAGACATTTATGATACGATAGACTCAATTTCAGGACGTATACAACTACCTGCTGATTTCTGTAGTTTAGTGACGTCCAAAAATGAATTGATTGAAAAAGTATTTCCGAATATTCTAAAAAATTATATTCCACCACACGTGCTACAACTAAAAATAGGCGACCCACCAAAGCTTTGCAATGGCACGCGACTTGCCGTAAAAAAACAATGGAAAGCCTAATAAAGGCGACAATCTTGACAGGACATTTTGAGGGTAAGGCTGTTCTTATTCCTCGCATTCCCATGATTCCAACGGATCTGCCTTTTCAATTTAAAAGATTGCAATTCCCAATTCGATTAGCATTTGCAATCACCATTAACAAAGCTCAAGGTCAATCATTAGAAAAATGTGGTATAGATCTTAATACTGATTGTTTTTCCCATGGACAATTGTACGTTGCATGTTCGAGGGTCGGTAAACCTGACAATCTATTTATATGCAGCGACAATTGGACAGCGAAGAATGTTGTATATTCGCAAGTTTTACGCAGTTAATTTGTATTGTATCCATCTATCTATCTATCTATATAAAAACGAGTTGTGTGTATGCATGTTTGTTTGTTTGTAAAAAGAGCGTTTGCATATGACGTCATTATTAGTGCATACGGCTTTGTATATGCACAGACAATGGGAAAGCCAAGAATGTTGTATATTCGCAATTTTTACGTAGTTTAACTCCTGCAGACAAAATGAATGCTTGCCTGAAAAATTCTAATTTATGGGTACACGTAAAAATATTAAAATTAACTACATATATGCGTGTCCGATTGCAAAACGATGATTCTGGTCAAACATTTTCAGATCAGTTGCTGGCAATTGGAAACGGAAAGCTTCCAGTAGTGGGAAAGCCAAAAATGTTGTATATTCGCAATTTTTACGTAGTTTGAAACACATATATAAATCTATCTATATTCACAGGTGGGACACAGGGACACAACTACAATGGCGCGTAACTAATATGGCGCGTAACGACTTACGCGCGCGGGGGGGCTTGGGGGGGCGCAAAGCGCCCCACCATCTAGGTGTTGGGGTGGCGCGAAGCGCCACCCCAACAGCTAGTATATATATATATATATATATCTTCTATATATATAAAAATAAGTTGTCTGTCTGTCTGTCTGTGGATCAGGTGACGTCATGTTTCTGTGTCGGCTGACGTCATGAACTTAGTTGTCGTCATTTTTGCTTTGACGGTGACGTCATTAACGGTATTTAAGACATTTGTTCACGGAAAAATGTTTAATTGTAAAATGACTGAAGAACCTATTGGGTTTGGGATTTTGACTTGGATAAGGTCATCAATGCCTACCAGATTTAAGTTAAAAAAACAAAGGTTCGTCGATATGTACTTCATAGTGACGCTGAAAAATAAAGAAGAAAAAGAAAACTGAAAAAAGAAAAAAGGTAAAAAACTAAAAAAAAACTAAAAAGAAAAAACACTCAAAGAGAAATTACAGACCGGGACACAAATGACGACCGAGACAGAGGGAATATAACTGACGACCGGGAACCTCAAAGAGAAATTACACACTGGGACACCCAGACACAAATCACGACCGGGACACAGGGAATATAAATGACGACCGGGACAAAGGGACACAACTACAACGGGGACGCCGGGGGCACAGGCAGGATATATAAATGACGACCGGGACACAAATGACGACCGGGACAAAGGGAATATAAATGACGACCGGGACACTCAAAGAGAAATTACAAACTGGGACACCGGGACACAAATGACGACCGGGACACAGGGAATATAAATGACGACCAGGACACAGGGACACATCATTAGAATAATGAGGTATAGATCTGAATACGGATTGTTTTTCCCATGGACAATTATATGTTGCATGTTCAAGAGTCAGTAAACCTGACAATCTATTTATATGCACAGACAATGGGACAGCGAAGAATGTTGTATATTCGCATGTTTTACGTAGTTAAAAACATATATTTATATCTATCTCTATTCACAGATGGGACACAGGGACACAACTACAATGGCGCGTAACTAATATGGCGCGTAACGACTTACGCGCGCGGGGGGGCTTGGGGGGGCGCGAAGTGCCCCACCAACTAGGTGTTGGGGTGGCGCGAAGCGCCACCCCAACAGCTATTATATATATATATATATATATATATATATATATATATATATATATATATATATATATATATATATATATATTTTCTTTTTAGTTTTTTTTGTAGTTTTTACCTTTTTTAGTTTTTTTCTTCTTTTGTATTAATGCTAAAGCCAAGGTTCAAACCTGGAGCCTTTCGGACCTAGAACCTGAAACACAACGCTTTACCAACTCAGCTACTTCGGCTTGAATACATTCGTTTTGAGCAGCTTCCTCGGGTGTTGCCATTGTAGGTTCTTCAGTCATTTTACAATTAGAAATTTCTCTTTCAACGGTCTTCTTACAATTAAAAATTTGTCTTTGAACGATATTCTTAAATACCTGTGTCCTGGTCGTCATTTATATTCCCTGTGTCCCGGTCGTCATTTGTGTCCCGGTATCCCAGTCTGTAATTTCTCTTTGAGTGTCCCGGTCGTTATTTATATTCCCTCTGTCCCGGTCGTCATTTGTGTCCCGGTCTGTAATTTCTCTTTGAGTGTTTTTTCTTTTTAGTATTTTTTAGTTTTTTACATTTTTTTCTTTTTTCAGTTTTCTTTTTCTTCTTTATTTTTCGGCGTGTCCTGGTCGTCATTTATATTCCCTGTGTCCCGGTCGTCATGTTTTTTACATTTTTTCTTTTTTCAGTTTTCTTTTTCTTCTTTATTTTTCAGCTTCACTATGAAATACATATCGCCGAACCTTCGTTATTTTTAACTAAAATCTGGTAGGCATTGATGACCTTATCCAAGTCAAAATCCCAAACCCAATCATCATCGCTATCATTTTATTGTGTTTTATTTTAATCTATTTTGTTTGCTACTCCCAAAAGCACGTAAATATAACCACATCCTCTCCAATGAAGCTTTAAACATCTTGCTATACTGTTTCAGCGCCCCATAGGCGGCGACATGAAAAACAAAACAACAAATCTTATTTGTTGCTTGTTACTTGTTGCTCAAGATGGTGTACAGTAATTTTCCTTGTTGGGGCTTTCAGCTACGATGATTTCAATGGTACAGATTTTATTTGGTCCAATACTGATTATGGGGGGAATGTTCGGGCTATTTTTCGGTATCCTCACGCAATTTTGCAATGAACTTTTATCATTAAAAATATTGTGCATAATGATTAGAATTCTTGAATCAGCTTCAAACGACGGTTCTTCCTCACTGGACAGTGTATTTTAACACGTCTTTAAATTTCTTTTACTACGGACTAGAGGAATAATCTTTAAATAATTTACTCCCAACTCTGAAATATACTTTTGGCCGAAGGCAGAGAATCAGGAGATCGGTACCTACGCTATGCATTCGTCATCATGCAAAAAACATTTTTACCAAGTTTTAATGGGCTAGGTTTCATTATTTAATTGGCTGCCCCGTAGTGGGGCAATTGTGATCAAGACGATTCAGGCTCTTGTTCTTCTATGTTCTAAGAAAAATCCCTTATGTAAATCGAGATTGTAAAAGAAACTCTCGTGGCTTTTTGATCCTGAAAAATTATCTTTCTGCAGTCACTTCTATAAAATGGACTTGAAATGTTGAAAAAAAAAACAAACCGAAAACCTGTTTTGCTGTTCTACTGTGAAGGTTAATTTATAGGTCGAATGCCGCGTGGAAATGATCGTCTCTTATCAGACTACTAGCTACCTTTGCAACCCGGATTACTAGGTTGCTACCTACCGCTGCAACCTGGATTTCGATTCTGCTAATAACTGAAAATTAAGGTAAAATGTTGTAATATCAAAATTTCAATAAGTAATAGACCTGTCATGTAGGCAAATTTCAAGGCCCTCTAGAGGGAGAAGGAGTTGAGGTGGGTAATTTAAAATACCTTCCCGGGACATGCTTTAGCATGTAGACCCAAAAAGTGTTCCCTGAAAGTTTCATTTTCCTAATTTAACCCCTTTCTGAGATAGCAAGAAGTCACTAAACTAGAATTTTACCGATATTGGATTCATTTATTATGTTATACATTATCACAGCCTACGATTATAAATTCATACGTAAAGCTTGTACATGAAAATGTAGTTTCGTTTTGTAAAAATCGATTCTAGTTAAAAAAAATTTTTTTTATTACAAAATTCGCTAGATGTAGCGATTTATTTAAAACGAGGTATTAAACAATTTTCAATGGTTTTACGGTGTTACATCTAGCTGCGGAGGAGAAAACAGAAAAAAAATATACAATCGATGCAGAATATCGCAGTTTAAGCCACTTTTCTTGATTTTCAAGCCAGGATATTTTCTTTGTTGTTCAAGCCAAGAAACTGTCAGTTTTCTATATGGGATTTTCGGACAAGGCGGTTCCAATAGTGTACTTTCTGTTTCAATCTGACACTATGGTAAAGAGTTATGAGTTATTGTGTTGTTTACCATGGGATGTGATCGTCTCTTACTAAGTTGCTAGCTACCACTGCATCCCAGAAAAAACTCGAAGTTTCAACAAAGAATTGTTTTGACCTTACCTAAAGCCTTGGAATTGAGATTAATTTTTTCAGTTGATTGGTATTTACATATCATGTACTCTAGAAATTGACTATTTGTAACTCGTTTGGTGTCAGAAAAGGAAAAACTAAAGTCCTATTACACTTTTGGGAGCAAGTGAGAATTTTTCATCTGCAAAAACTTAAAGTATTTGCTTTACAATGGAAGCCAAATTGGAAAAAATAAACTTTGACTTTGCTAAGTAGCTTGGTTAAAGAATAAATTCCAGAAAATGCATAAAATTCTCACCGTATAACTGTTTAGTTTTTTCTTTTAACCTATTAGCAGAGTCCATATTGTAATTAATTTCTATTTATGAAAAATTTCTGCTCAAAGTATAGTGAACTTGATTCACAGAATCTTTAGAACTAAAAGTTAAAAATTTATAAGTATGGGAGTATTAAAGTTTTTCAAGTGGCTTTTACAAAGACACCCAATTTTAAATAGGGAAATTATTGAAACTGATCCACCAAAGATAGATAATCTGTATTTGGATACAAACTGTATTATCCACAACTGCAGTCGAAAACACAGGAAAGGTACTGATAAAAAAGATGTGGAAGACAAAGTTATTAATCATGTCCTGCGTTGCATTGACGAACTAATTCGAGTTGTCCGTCCCAAAAATTTAATCTTTATAGCTATTGACGGCGTTGCTCCAATGGCAAAGCTAAGGGGACAAAGGGAAAGAAGGGCCCTTGCGGCTTCAAAAACACATAAGAAAAGAGAGGAAAGTGAAGAAAGTAATCCAGAAGCTAAAAGCGAATTTAACCGAAATGCAATCACACCAGGAACTGAGTTCATGGAAAAACTCTTAAAGGAGCTCCACTTGGCTATAAGTTCAAGAATAAACTCTAACTCATCCTGGAAAAAGTGCAAGGTTATAATTTCTGGACCAAGAGTACCCGGAGAAGGAGAACATAAAATTATTGGGTACATGAGAGAACAGCTATCACAGGCTCCATCTCTTAGACATTGTATCTATGGCTCAGATGCTGACTTGATTATTCTTGGTCTTTGTACCCATCTTCCTTGTGTTTCTGTTTTGAGAGAAGATGTACAACGTGTAAATGGTCGCATTAAAAGAAAGTTTATATTCGTTGACTTAAAAGTATATAGAGAGCTAATTGATATGGAGTTTGAGGAGGTGAAAGAAAAAATCACATTTCCTTATAGCTTACAAAATATTATTGATGATTGGATGGTCTTGACGTTTTTGGTTGGAAACGATTTCATTCCAAAGCTATCCTATTTTAGTGTTTCTGCATTACCCCTTGTCTACAGGAAATATAAGTCAATACTTCCTGAACTAAACGGGTACATAACGTGCAATGGAGAGCTCGACCTTAATCGATATGAAAAACTATTAAGTGTATTAGCTGATATTCCCAAGAGCCAAAAAACAAGTAAAGGAAAATATCAACAAGATTTAAATGTCGGAAAATCCATGCAATACACAAAAAAACCTTTGGCTGGCCTAGTGGATTCTCACATCGAGAGCGACGAGCAAAAGTAAGATCGCACAATTCTTTGTTCTTTGCGTTCATTTTTGACTCATCTAACAACAAATTATTCTTCAAGAAATGTGCTCAAATATATGACACTAACATGAAATATATGACACTAACATGAACTAGGTGTTGGGGTGGCGCTTCGCGCCACCTCAACAGCTAGTTGGTGGGGGCAGTTCGCAACCCCCCCCCCCCCCAAAGCCCCCCCTCGTGCGTAAGTCGTTACGCGCCATTGTAGTTGTGTCCCTGTGTCCCACCTGTGAATGTAGAAAGATATATATCTATATATATAAAAATAAGTTGTCTGTGGATGGATGGATGGATGGATGTGTGGATGGATGTGTCAGGTGACGTCACCTGAAAAAACTGGATTAGGTGACGTCAAAACTGAAAAAACTAAAAAAAGGCAAAAACTACAAAAAAAACTAAAAACTAATAAAAAAAATAAAAAAGCTAAAAAACTAAAAAAACTATAAAGGTAAAAACCAATAAAAAACTAAAAAAAAAACTGAAAAAACTAAAAAAAGGCAAAAACTACAAAAAAAAACTAAAAACTAATAAAAAAAGTAAAAAAGCTAAAAAACTAAAAAAACTAAAAAAACTAAAAAAAGGTAAAAAACTAAAAAAAATAAAAAATAAAAAAAAACTAAAAAAAAGGAAAAAACTGAAAAATAAGCTAAAATAAAGGTAAAAACCAATAAAAAACTAAAAAAAAAAAGGAAAAAACTAATAAATGACGACACTCAAAGAGAAAGCGACCAGGACAAAAAACTAAAAAAAAAGGCAAAAACTACAAAAAAACTAAAAACTAATAAAAAAAATAAAAAAGCTAAAAAACTAAAAAAACTAAAAAAAGGTAAAAAACTAAAAAACTAAAAACTAAAAAAAAACTAAAAAAGGTAAAAACTAAAAGAACTAAAAAAGAAAAAAATAAATGACGACACTCAAAGAGAAAGCGACCAGGACAAAAGGAATGTTCGATTAGCAATCAACAAAGCACCGGGACACAGGGAGTATAAATGACGACCAGGACACAAGTAAAAAAAAAAATTAACAAAACTAAAAAGAAGGTAAAAACTACAAAAAAACTAAAAAGAAAAAAAAACTAAAAACTAATAAAAAAACTAAAAAATCTAAAAATCTAAATAAACTAAAAAAGAAAAAAAAAGGAAAAAAATAAAGGAGAAAAACAAAACTAAAAAACGAATGTATATACAGACCGGTACACCGGGATACAAATGACGACCGGGACACAGGGAATATAAATAACGACCGGGACACAGGGACACAACTACAACGGGGACACCGGGGGAAACAGGGGGATATAAATGACGACCGGGACAAAAAAACTAAAAAGAAATAAAAACTAAAAACTAATAAAAAAAACTAAAAAATCTAAAAATCTAAATAAGCTAAAAAAGAAAAAAAAAGGAAAAAAATAAAGGAGAAAAACAAAACTAAAAAACGAATGTATATACAGACCGGGACACCGGGATACAAATGATGACCGGGACCCGGGACACAGGGAATATAAATGACGACCGGGACACAGGGACACAACTACAACGGGGACACCGGGGGAAACAGGGGGATAACCTGACAATCTATTTATATGCAAAGACAATGGGACAGCAAAGAATGTTGTATATTCGCAAGTTTTACGTAGTTAAAACCATATATATATATATATATCTATATTCACAGGTGGGACATAGGGACACAACTACAATGGCGCGTAACTATTATGGCGCGTAACGACTTACGCGCGCGGGGGGGCTTGGGGGGGGCGCGAAGCGCCCCCACCAACTAGGTGTTGGGGTGGCGCGAAGCGCCACCCCAACAGCTAGTATATATATATATATATATATATATATATCTATATATATAAAAATAAGTTGTCTGTGTGTGGATCTGTGTGTGGATCAGGTGACGTCATGTTTGTCCGCATATGACGTCTGAATTATTTCACACTAATACAAAAGAAGAAAAAAACTAAAAAAGGTAAAAACTACAAAAAAAACTAAAAAGAAAAAAAAAACTAAAAAAGCTAAAAAACTAAAAAAAACTAAAAAAAGGTAAAAATCTAATAACTAAAAAAAAACTGAAAAAAATAAAAAATGGCAAAAACTACAAAAAAAATAAAAACTAATAAAAAAACTAAAAAAGCTAAAAAACTAAAAAAACTAAAAAAAACTAAAAAAAGGTAAAAAACTAAAAAAAACTAAACACTAAAAAAGAAAAAAACTAAAAAAAAGGAAAAAACTGAAAAATAAAAGAGAAAAAGAAAACTAAAAAAATATGAATAAATATATATAAAAATAAGTTGTTTGTGGGTTATGTCTGTCTGTCTGTCTGTCGAGTGACGTCGTGTTTGTCCGCATATGACGTCTGAATTATTTCACACTAATACAAAAGAAGAAAAAAACTAAAAAAGGTAAAAACTACAAAAAAAACTAAAAAGAAAAAAACTAAAAAAGCTAAAAAACTAAAAAAAACTAAAAAAAGGTAAAAAACTAAAAACTAAAAAAAACTGAAAAAACTAAAAAAAGGCAAAAACTAAAAAAAAACTAAAAACTAATAAAAAAACTAAAAAAGCTAAAAAACTAAAAAAACTAAAAAAACTAAAAAAAGGTAAAAAACAAAAAAAAACTAAAAACTAAAAAAGAAAAAACTAAAAAAAAGGAAAAAACTGAAAAATAAGAGAAAAAGAAAACTAAAAAAATATTAATAAATATAAAAAATATAAATAAAAATATAATATAAATTAGCAATCAACAAAGCACCGAGACACAAATGACGACCGGGACACAGGGAGTATAAATGACGACCAGGACATAAGTAAAAAAAAAAAAATTAAAAAAACTAAAAAAATGGTAAAAACTACAAAAAAACTAAAAACTAATAAAAAAACTAAAAAATCTAAAAATCTAAATAAACTAAAAAAGAAAAAAAAGAAAAAAGGAAAAAAATAAAGGAGAAAAACAAAACTAAAAAACGAATGTATATACAGACCGGGACACCGGGATACAAATGACGACCGGGACACAGGGAATATAAATGACGACCGGGACACAGGGACACAACTACAATGGGGACGCCGGGGGGCACAGGGGGATATAAATGACGACCGGGACACCGGGACACAAGGAATATAAATGACGCCCGGGACACTCAAAGAGAAATCACAGACTGGAACACCGGGACACAAATGACGACCGGGACACAGGGAATATAAATGACGACCGGGACACAGGGACATAACTACAAAGGGGACGCCGGGGTGCACAGGGGGATATATAAATGACGATGGCGACTCAGGGAATGGTCGATTAGCAATCACCATCAACAAAGCTCAAGGGCAATCATTAGAATCATGAGGTATAGATCTGAATACGGATTGTTTTCCCATGGACCATTATATGTTGCATGTTCAAGAGTCGGTAAACCTGACAATCTATTTATATGCACAGACAATGGGACAGCAAAGAATGTTGTATATTCGCAAGTTTTACGTAGTTAAAAACATATATATATATATATATATATATATATATATATATATATATATATATATATATATATATATATATATATATATATATATATATATATATATATATATATTTATATATCTATCTATATTCACAGGTGGGACATAGGGACACAACTACAATGGCGCGTAACTAATATGGCGCGTAACAACTTACGCGCGCGGGGGGGCTTGGGGGGGGGTGCGAAGCGCCCCCACCAACTAGGTGTTGGGGTGGCTTGAAGCGCCACCCCAACAGCTAGTATACATATATATATATATCTATATATATAAAAATAAGTTGTCTGTGTGTGGATCTGTGGATCAGGTGACGTCACCTGAAAAAACTGGATCAGGTGACAAAACTGAAAACTGAAAAAACTAAAAAAAGGCAAAAACTACAAAAAAACTAAAAACTAATAAAAAAAATAAAAAGCTAAAAAACTAAAAAACTAAAAAAAGGCAAAAACTACAAAAAAACTAAAAATTAATAAAAAAGCTAAAAAACTAAAAAAAAACTAAAAAAAGGCAAAAACTACAAAAAAAAAATAAAAACTAATAAAAAAAATAAAAAAGCTAAAAAACTAAAAAAACTAAAAAAACTAAAAAAAGGTGAAAAACTAAAAAAACTAAAAACTAAAAAAAACTAAAAAAAATGAAAAAACTGAAAAATAAGCTAAAATAAAGGTAAAAACCAATAAAAAACTAAAAAAAAACTGAAAAAACTAAAAAAAGGCAAAAACTACAAAAAAAACTAAAAACTAATAAAAAAAAGTAAAAAAGCTAAAAAACTAAAAAAACTAAAAAAACTAAAAAAAGGTAAAAAACTAAAAAAAATAAAAAATAAAAAAAACTAAAAAAAAGGAAAAAACTGAAAAATAAGCTAAAATAAAGGTAAAAACCAATAAAAAACTAAAAAGAAAAAAAGGAAAAAACTAAAAAAAATTTTCATCTAAAAAACTAAAAAAAACTAAAAAAGGTAAAAACTAAAAGAACTAAAAAAGAAAAAAATAAATGACGACACTCAAAGAGAAAGCGACCAGGACAAAAGGAATGTTCGATTAGCAATCAACAAAGCACCGGGACACAGGGAGTATAAATGACGACCAGGACATAAGTAAAAAAAAAACTAACAAAACTAAAAAGAAGGTAAAAACTACAAAAAAACTAAAAAGAAAAAAACTAAAAAAAGGCAAAAACTGCAAAAAAAAACTAAAAACTAATAAAAAAGCTAAAAAACTAAAAAAACTAAAAAAGGCAAAAACTACAAAAAAAACTAAAAACTAATAAAAAAATAAAAAAGCTAAAAAACTAAAAAAACTAAAAAAACTAAAAAAAGGTAAAAAACTAAAAAAACAAAAAACTAAAAAAAACTAAAAAAAAGGAAAAAACTGAAAAATAAGCTAAAATAAAGGTAAAAACCAATAAAAAACTAAAAAAAAAACTGAAAAAACTAAAAAAAGGCAAAAACTACACAAAAAACTAAAAACTAATAAAAAAAGTAAAAAAGCTAAAAAACTAAAAAAACTAAAAAAACTAAAAAAAGGTAAAAAACTAAAAAAAATAAAAAATAAAAAAAAACTAAAAAAAAAGGAAAAAACTGAAAAATAAGCTAAAATAAAGGTAAAAACCAATAAAAAACTAAAAAGAAAAAAAGGAAAAAACTAAAAAAAATTTTCATCTAAAAAACTAAAAAAAACTAAAAAAGGTAAAAACTAAAAGAACTAAAAAAGAAAAAAATAAATGACGACACTCAAAGAGAAAGCGACCAGGACAAAAGGAATGTTCGATTAGCAATCAACAAAGCACCGGGACACAGGGAGTATAAATGACGACCAGGACATAAGTAAAAAAAAAAACTAACAAAACTAAAAAGAAGGTAAAAACTACAAAAAAAAGAAAAAAAACTAAAAACTAATAAAAAAACTAAAAAATCTAAAAATCTAAATAAACTAAAAAAGAAAAAAAAAGGAAAAAAATAAAGGAGAAAAACAAAACTAAAAAACGAATGTATATACAGACCGGGACACCGGGATACAAATGACGACCGGGACACAGGGAATATAAATGACGACCGGGACACAGGGACACAACTACAACGGGGACACCGGGGGAAACAGGGGGATATAAATGACGACCGGGACACCGGGACAGGGAATGGTCGATTAGCAATCACCATCAACAAAGCTCAAGGGCAATCATTAGAATCATGAGGTATAGATCTGAATACAGATTGTTTTCCCATGGACCATTATATGTTGCATGTTCAAGAGTCGGTAAACCTGACAATCTATTTATATGCAAAGACAATGGGACAGCAAAGAATGTTGTATATTCGCAAGTTTTACGTAGTTAAAACCATATATATATATATATATATATATATATATATATATATATATATATATATATATATATATATATATATATATATATATATATATATATATATATATATATATATATATATATATATATATATCTATCTATATTCACAGGTGGGACATAGGGACACAACTACAATGGCGCGTAACTATTATGGCGCGTAACGACTTACGCGCGCGGGGGGGCTTGAGGGGGGCGCAAAGCGCCCCCACCAACTAGGTGTTGGGGTGGCGCGAAGCGCCACCCCAACAGCTAGTATATATATATAATATATATATATATATATATATATATATATATATATATATATATATATATATATATATATATATATATATATATATATATATATATATATATATATATATATATATATATATATATATATATATATATATATATGTGTGTGTGTGTGTGTTTTTAACTACGTAATATTGGGAATATACAACATTCTTCGATGTCCCATTGTCTGTGCATATAAATAGATTGTCAGGTTTACCGACTCTTGAACATGCAACATAAAATTGCCCATGGGAAAAACAATCCGTATTCAGATCTATACCTGGTTATTCTAATGACTGACCTTGAGCTTTGTTGATGGTGATTGCTAATCGAACATTCCCTGTGTCCTCGTCGTCATTTATATATCCCCCTGTGCCCCCGGCATCCCCTTGTAGTTGTGTCCCTGTGTCCCGGTCGTCATTTATATTCCCAGTATCCCGGTCATCATTTGTGTCCCGGTGTCCCGGTCTGTAATTTCTCTTTGAGTGTCCCGGTCGTCATTTATATTCCCAGTGTCCCGGTTTTTAGTTTTCCTTTTCCCATTTATTTTTCAGTTTTTTTCCTTTTTTTAGTTTTTTTTCTTTTACAGTTTTTAGTTTGTTTTTGTCTTTTTTTCTTTTTTAGTTTTTAGTTTTTTACTTTTTTTTTTTTGCTTTTTTAGTTTTTTTAGTATTTTCTTTTTAGTTTTTTTTGTAGTTTTTACCTTTTTAAGTTTTTTTCTTCTTTTGTGTTAATGCTAAGGCCAAGGTTCGAGCCTGGAGCCTCTTGGACCTGGAACATAACGCTTTACCAACTCAGCTACTTCGGCTTGAATACATTCGTTTTTGAATTGGTATATGATGTGTCCCGGTCGTCATTTCTAACAAACCAACAACATGATTGGATGCTCTTCCTCAATCCCCTGGGTTCTCCTGGCGGCACAGGTGGAACAAAAGTCTAGGGTGAGCTTCCCACCCCCTTTTAAAAATCAAGTGCCTGCTTACTCTATACATGTATAGTAACTCTACTTTTTAAAACAGTACAAAACTTTAGCCTAAGAGCGGGGCGTTGAGGAGGGAACAGCTCCTTCAAATGCGGAATAATTTCTGTTCGCTTTAAGTTTTAATTTCGCTCCTTACTTTCAGTTAAAATAACTTATTGTTTTTATTTAATATGGGAAAGACTTCTGCTTAATTTCAGTTTCCAATGTCTAAACCATTCTCTTCTTCGTCATTTTTATCTGTAAGTATAGGATAAACTTCTAAGTGAGTGGAGAAATTTGGTTCGTTTTCTAATCTTTCTTCTGCTATAACACTTCATGACTGTTTGTGATGTATACAATGATCCTTTGAAAATACCCATATAGTGAAGATATGAATTATTTATTTTACTTTCACGCTAAAAGTTGAACAAAAAGCTTTAGCAAAGCTGAACAAAACATTAGTTGTGCTTTTGAATCCTTTTAAATCGGGTCTTTTAAATTAGAAGATAACTTTGGGTCCAAAGCCGAAAGGCACATCTCTCATTTTCATGCTAACGTTGGAGCAAAAAGAAGGCTTTTAAGATCTTTGGCAGAATTTTGTTTTTGTCCGAGGGCTTAAATCAGAAAAATGGTTTCCCAGAAAAAGGGTCCTTAAAATGAGCAAGGAAACTTTTTTTTTCTTGTTTTCCTCCTACACGCGATTCTCCAAGGTTGAAAGTGAATACCCATTGGAATACGTAACAAGATTTCCTCCTTTCTCGTTGGCTTAATTGCTCCTTAAGGGGTGTGCCAGAATATCTAAAGACTGTTGACTTCCTTGAACATTACGACCAGATTTAAAGGGAATTTAGCTTTTTCACATGTCTAATTACTAACAGCTGAACATTTGTATTTGGTTGGTTACAAGTCAAATAATAGTTTGGCAATTGAATTTTCACAATGGGCAAAAAAAAACAAGAACAAATAAGGGATGGGAAAACCTTAGACATCGGTAAGTTCTATCTCAACGTTATAGTATAATATAATACTTTTATTCATTTACATTTACAAGTTATATTTTCAAATAGTTCGTGGCAACAAACTGTAGTAAGGAGCGACCCGGCTCAATAGTAACCCAAACCCTAAGAAAAAGAGTTTTGATACAAATTGTTACATCAAAAGAATTGCAGGTAAAATTCTAGTTAATTGACTTCTTGTTATCTCAGAAAGGGTTTAGGTTAGGAAAATGAAACTTTCAGGGATGAATCTAAAGTCTAAGGTATATCCCGGGAAGGTATTTTGAAGCAACTACCTCCACTTCTTCTCCCTCTAGAAGGCCCTGACATTTTATGACCTTTAAAAATATATGTGTTATAAAAGTGAAACCTTGCAAAATAGATACTCTGCTTAATCGAAGTACAACAAAATTGTTTTCAGCTTCATAACTTTGCTCAATTCCATTTAATAAGGTTTTAAAGATATGCAAATACATTTCCTAAATTTTGAAAAGACATATTGATATGGGCTCAAAATTTTACTCAAATAACAGGCATTGCATTTTCAGAACTAAAGACAGAGAAAAAGCAACTAGTAACTGAAAATGAAGGTAAAATGTTGTTTTGTTAAAATTTCAATAGGTATAGATCTGTCATGTAGGCAAATTTCAGGGCCCTCTAGAGGGAGAAGGAGTGGAAGGGGGTACTTTAAAATACCTTTTCGGGACATACGTTAGCCTGTAGACCCCTCCCTGAAAGTTTCATTTTCCTAACCTAAACCCTTTCTGAGATAGCAAGTCAATTAACTAGAATTTTACCGAATTGCATTTTAATGCTGATTTTAAATACATAAGTTTCATCAAGTTTAGTCATACCGGTCAAAAGTTACAAGCCTGAGATAATTTGACTAATTGCAAATTAAGTGTGTGTTTTTAACTACGTAATATTGGGAATATACAACATTCTTCGATGTCCCATTGTCTGTGCATATAAATAGATTGTCAGGTTTACCGACTCTTGAACATGCAACATAAAATTGCCCATGGGAAAAACAATCCGTATTCAGATCTATACCTGGTTATTCTAATGACTGACCTTGAGCTTTGTTGATGGTGATTGCTAATCGAACATTCCCTGTGTCCTCGTCGTCATTTATATATCCCCCTGTGCCCCCGGCATCCCCTTGTAGTTGTGTCCCTGTGTCCCGGTCGTCATTTATATTCCCAGTATCCCGGTCATCATTTGTGTCCCGGTGTCCCGGTCTGTAATTTCTCTTTGAGTGTCCCGGTCGTCATTTATATTCCCAGTGTCCCGGTTTTTAGTTTTCCTTTTCTCATTTATTTTTCAGTTTTTTTCCTTTTTTTAGTTTTTTTTCTTTTACAGTTTTTAGTTTTTTTAGTTTTTTTTCTTTTTAGTTTTTTTTGTAGTTAATACCTTTTTTTAGTTTGTTTTTGTCTTTTTTTCTTTTTTAGTTTTTAGTTTTTTACTTTTTTTTTGTTTTTTGCTTTTTTAGTTTTTTTAGTATTGCCTTAATTTGGAAATTAGGGGAAATACCCCCTAAAAGTCACAGAATCTTAACGGAAATAACACCATCAGATCCAGCGTATCCGAGAACACTGCACTAGAAGTTTCAAGTTCTCTCCAAGCCCCCGAGGGGGCCACCAAAGTCTCTTCTAACGCACATTTTTTCTAAACAGTCACTGGATCAAAATTTTGAGATAGCCATTCTGTTCAGCTTAGTCGAAAACCAAATAGCTATGTCTTTGGGGATGACTAAATCCACCACAGCTCCCGGGGAAGGGGTGGCAAGTAATAAACTTTGACCATAGTTTACATATAGTAGTTGCTAATAATGTACAGACGTTTTCAAGGGGACTTATTTGTGTTAGGGGGGGGGGTGTTTCGAGGGGGGGAGGCTACGTTGGAGGATCTTTCCATGGAAGAGTTTTTCATGAGGGAAGAAAATTTCCATGAAGGGGGTGCAGGAATTACTAGTATTATTTATAAAAAGACAATGAGAAAATAAATATTTTTTTGCAACTGGAAGTAATGATCAACATTAAAACTTAAAGCAAACATAACATATTACTTATTTAAGGGAGTTCGTTCTCTTCCACAATACCTTGCTCTTTACGCTAAAGTATTTTTAGTAATTTCAACTAGTTATTCTACGGCTTTTGTGGTTCAGGAGTCATTTTGAGAGATTTGGGACAAAATTCAAGCTTTAGTGTAAAGAACGAGGAATTGACGAGGGGGCAAACCCACTAATAAACGTAATAAAAATACACAAATATATAAGTTTGTTACCTAAGCTAACTCGTAAGGTGCGTATGTTTATTACTAACAAAAACATTTGTAAAAACAAAAACCTAGTAGCATTTTTAATTAGCCAAAAATTGGGGGGTAACTAGGCCTCTTTTCCCACCCCTCAATCAAAACTATTAGAAAGCCAATTAGTAAAAAAATGTATATACAAATTTTGTTTTATTTATTCATATGCGGTGAGCCAAAATCAAAACGCCTTAATTCAAAAACATCCAGTAATTAAATAAAAAAGTTTCTTTTTATCTGCAAGTAAATAGCGACATTAAAACTTAAAACAAACAGAAATTATTTCATATATGAAAAGGGTTGTCCCCTCCTCAACACCTCGCTCTTTACACTGAAGTTTTGTTTATTGTTCTAAAAAGTAGAGTTGTGACAAAGAGTCAAACTTTAACGTAAAGAACGCGGCGTTGAGGAGGGGACAACCCCTTTCATATACGGAATAATTTATGTTCCTTTTAAGTTTAAATGTCGCTCCGTACTTGCAGTTAAAAAACTTGATTCTATTATTTAATTATCAATCATAGATTGAATGGTCTGCTTCATGCAATTATTCAGTGTTTCTACTTCATGATTTTAAAAACAATTAGATACGGATAAAGTGCAGAGATTTTTTTTCAATTTTATAAGAATAAAATTAGGGGATTAACCAAAGATGTTCTACTACGAAAAAAAAATTTATAATCTAATTATAAATTATAGAACAGACAATATGATTTTTGTCTGGGCTTGAAATTGTCTGCCTTTGTTCTGTGTTGCCTGAAATGCTGAATGCATTGAACATTGTAGGTTGTAAATCAATAGTAAATTTTTCTCACATACCTAACAAATCAATTGGACTTACATTTGCGGAAAGGGTAATAACCCTCTCAAATAAACTTACGAATGGTGGCTATCACTTGCCCAAGTTGAGCACTTCATTTTGACCAACTGTTGTAACTTTTGGATGGGGTAGGAAGGAGACTTGGTCTTCACGAATGGACCTATACCCTTTGTCTGAAAACACATAAAGTATTTTTACCACCCGCCAACAGGTATAGTCAACATTCTCTCAATCACAATTTAATCCATAAATTGCGATTTATCCACCCACCTGGCTAACTTTTTTTACTTGACTTGACTTTATTTACATAATAAACAAAAATAAAACTACTGCAGATATAAATCACTATGCTAGGGAAAAATATGAATTTTGCTAACGCGTAGCGATTAACTACATAAACATTCCTAAGGGTATCCTAAAAAAAGAAAATAAAACATACACAAATGTTCTTAGAAGCATCCAACACTAATTAAAATAATAATGAAAAAGACAAAAGACTATCATTATCTTTCAAATACCCCAAGGGTAACAGCTCTCATCTAAACACAACTGACCTCATATGCTTCAAGATTGAATATGCTTCAATCTCTAGAGGATGCCAATTTTGGCGGTGATAATGTCGCTATGATGCTTCCATGATAGATTAGAATCAATATGGAAGCCGAAGTACCGCAGTGATTTAACTTTTAAAATAGGCTTTTCACCAAAAGAACCTTACTACTTACATCAACAGAATCACTCACTCTACAGAATGTCAGTAAAAAAGTTTTCTTTACACTTCCAGATAAGCTAGGACGATTAAATTTGGCAGGCGTATCAGGGACCAGACTAAATTAAAATAGAAATAGCCGTTTCCCCGATTCGATCATCTGGGGGAGCGGGGAGTGGGGAGATGGTTAATTCGGAAAAATCAGAAAAAATGAGGAGTTTTTAACTTACGAGTGGGTGGTTGGATCTTAATAAAATTTGATATTTAGAAGAATATCGTGTTTCAGAGCTCTTACTTTAAATCCCGACCTGATTTAATTAGATTGGGGGTAGTTGGGGGGAAGCCTAAAATCTTAGAAAACGCTTAGAATGAAGGGATCGGGATAAGACTTGGTGGGAAAAATAAGCACGAATTCTAGGTGCGTGATTGACATAACCGGAACGGGTCCGCTCTCTTTGGCGGAGTTGGGGGAAGGGTTAATTCTGAAAAACTAGAAAAAATGAGGACCAGACCAGATTAAATTAAAAATAGTCATTTCTCCGATTCGGCCATCTATGGGGGGGGAGGGTGGAGGGACGGTTAATTCGAAAAAACATATATCTGTATATTAATGGAACCATATAAAAGCCATACTAATCGTTTTATGAACTCTTTTGTTCTTTTTTTGTAATTGCATTCATTCGTTCGTTATTTATTGACCAGATACTGTTAAAAAAATAGCATAATCTAGTAAAATAAGAATATCAACTGCTTAGTGATAAGGCTCAAACACTATTAACTTTATTAGCATTAAAAAGAAATGAAGGTAACCATATCCAATCTTATTCTAAGACTTTAGAAGCTGGGCAGTAAAAACAAATCAGTCCCTCCAATTAATAAATTTTTCTAATCTCGTTTGTTAATCGGTGTTCAAAAAACTAGTTTTGAATTAAAATTTGAGTTTGATTTATTTTTAAACAAACCTAACGATATAAAGGTGCACTTCATCTGTCCATTCCCTCTGTATGTATTCTAAGATTCGTTAGAACATTACAATAGCTGAAACGCAAAGGAAGTACTCTACCCTGATGTATAGGGTAATTTCTGGCTCTTAAATTCTTAGCTTGTAATTGGGGACTAATGGATGCGAAGAGTCCCTTTGCGGGCCCAAGTATAGAATAATTTATGGTCATTACACCTTTAGCTGGTAGGAAGGTTCCATCACAGCTGAAGTGTCACTTCGGAGGCCGACGAATGGAAGATTTTCTCACCTATAGGGTAATTTCAATGCAACCGAAGTCATTTTAGGTATATTAATAATGTACTTTCTGGTCATGAAACTCTTAGGTAGTAGCGAGGTCCTTCTAGCTTAGAACGCTCATTCTTAAGTATAAGTAAGCACCACCCTCAAATTCTTACCAACTAGTATCGTACTGTCTTTCAGCCTTTCCCACGCCATATTAGTTACGCGCCATTGCAGTTGTGTCCCTGTGTCCCACCTGTAAATATAGATAGATTTATATATGTGTTTCAAACTACGTAAAAATTGCGAATATACAACATTTTTGGCTTTCCCACTACTGGGAGCTTTCCGTTTCCAATTGCCAGCAATTGATCTGAAAATGTTTGACCAGAGTCATCGTTTTGCAATCGGACACGCATATTTGTAGTTAATTTTAATATTTTTACTTGTGCCCATAAATTAGAATTTTTCAGGCAAGCATTCATTTCGTCTGCAGGAGTTAAACTACGTAAAAATTGCGAATATACAACATTCTTGGCTTTCCCATTGTCTGTGCATATACAAAGCCGTATGTACTAATAATGACGTCATATGCAAACGCTCTTTTTACAAACAAACAAACATGCATACACACAACTCGTTTTTATATAGATAGATAGATAGATAGATACAATACAAATTAACTGCGTAAAACTTGCGAATATACAACATTCTTCGCTGTCCAATTGTCGCTGCATATAAATAGATTGTCAGGTTTACCGACCCTCGAACATGCAACGTACAATTGTCCATGGGAAAAACAATCAGTATTAAGATCTATACCACATTTTTCTAATGATTGACCTTGAGCTTTGTTAATAGTGATTGCAAATGCTAATCGAATGGGGAATTGCAATCTTTTAAATTGAAAAGGCAGATCCGTTGGAATCATGGGAATGTAAGGAATAAGAACAGCCTCACCCTCAAAAGGCCCTGTCAAGATTGTGGCCTCTATTAGGTTTTCCATTGTTTTTTTTTACGGCAAGTCGCGTGCCATTGCAAAGCTTTGGTGGGTTGATATTTCTTAAAAGTATTATTGGTACGCCTATTTTTAGTTGTAGCACGTGTGGTGGAAACCCTGAAAGATCTATGGAATTTAAAAATTCAGATGGATAATTAACCGCTTCATTTGGTTCCAAAACTGTGTCGACTGACTTGTAAAGGACTGCCTGGTCTCGAATCTTGGTCAAAACAATATTGTTGATTTCGTGGACGTCTATATTTTTGGGTGCAAGAATCGCTCTTTCACTTAGCCATTTATTATTTTTATAATTTTTTAGAATATTCGGAAATACTTTTTCAATCAATTCATTTTTGGACGTCACTAAATTACAGAAATCAGCAGGTAGTTGTATACGTCCTGAAATTGAGTCTATCGTATCATAAATGTCTTTTTGTTCCGACGTTAACTTGGAAATGTTATTTTGTACATACGACAATAGATCACTCGTACTGTAACTTTGTTCACGATCCAATTCTACACATGTCGAAACAGCAGCGATACGGTTAGGTGAAGGCATTCCCAAATACTGAAGAGGTTTGTTTGCCATACGTACGCCCAAATCTTCTATAATAACTAAAGTGTAGTTATAAATTTCTGATGTAAAATCAAAAGTCATATCTGACGTCTCTAACTGTTTTCGATGGAGTATATCTTCGGACATTTTTGACTTATATTTTTCCCATAACTCTGTAGGAGCTGATGGAGAGCAAGTTGTTAAAATGATGCCAAACAATGCACGAATTTGACTTGGGGTTGACGTTTCGCACGCGTCATTGATGCAGTTATCCCAGTGTTGGTCATTCTCCAATAAATTCAGAGCTTGGCATGCACTACGGTAAGTGTCATGTATAGTACCGTTTACAGTTCTCAAATACTCAAAGGATGTCGGACCGGGTACATTCACCAAAAGCAGGCGTAGAAAGTCGCATTCATGTTGATTGGGGTGAACGGTGTAGAGTCTTCCTATCGTGGTATCTTTGAAGATGGTAGGTTGGCCGTCGACTGACTTACCCTGTTTTCGACGTTTAAATACTTTATTTTTAGTATTCCACGTGTAATACGAAGGCACTTCAGTATACAGCAGTTTTTTTGCAAAAGAATCATTTTTGCAAAGCGAAAAAAAAGCCGTTAATGTTGTATTCGGTGGATTCAGGGCTCTTTGTTGCACGTTCTTTTCCGTGAAATAAACACGTTGACCATTCTGTAAATGTACTGCTAAGTGAACAACAGCTGGACTACAATCGGACACGCATATTTGTAGTTAATTTAAATATTTTTACTTGTGCCCATAAATTAGAATTTTTCAGGCAAGCATTCATTTCGTCTGCAGGAGTTAAACTACGTAAAAATTGCGAATATACAACATTCTTGGCTTTCCCATTGTCTGTGCATATACAAAGCCGTATGTACTAATAATGACGTCATATGCAAACGCTCTTTTTACAAACAAACAAACATGCATACACACAAGTCGTTTTTATATAGATAGATAGATAGATAGATACAATACAAATTAACTGCGTAAAACTTGCGAATATACAACATTCTTCGCTGTCCAATTGTTGCTGCATATAAATAGATTGTCAGGTTTACCGACCCTCGAACATGCAACGTACAATTGTCCATGGGAAAAACAATCAGTATTAAGATCTATACCACATTTTTCTAATGATTGACCTTGAGCTTTGTTAATAGTGATTGCAAATGCTAATCGAATTGGGAATTACAATCTTTTAAATTGAAAAGGCAGATCCGTTGGAATCATGGGAATGTAAGGAATAAGAACAGCCTCACCCTCAAAAGGCCCTGTCAAGATTGTGGCCTCTATTAGGTTTTCCATTGTTTTTTTTTACGGCAAGTCGCGTGCCATTGCAAAGCTTTGGTGGGTTGATATTTCTTAAAAGTATTATTGGTACGCCTATTTTTAGTTGTAGCACGTGTGGTGGAAACCCTGAAAGATCTATGGAATTTAAAAATTCAGATGGATAATTAACCGCTTCATTTGGTTCCAAAACTGTGTCGACTGACTTGTAAAGGACTGCCTGGTCTCGAATCTTGGTCAAAACAATATTGTTGATTTCGTGAACGTCTATATTTTTGGGTGCGAGAATCGCTCTTTCACTTAGCCATTTATTATTTTTATAATTTTTTAGAATATTCGGAAATACTTTTTCAATCAATTCATTTTTGGACGTCACTAAATTACAGAAATCAGCAGGTAGTTGTATACGTCCTGAAATTGAGTCTATCGTATCATAAATGTCTTTTTGTTCCGACGTTAACTTGGAAATGTTATTTTGTACATACGACAATAGATCACTCGTACTGTAACTTTGTTCACGATCCAATTCTACACATGTCGAAGCAGCAGCGATACGGTTAGGTGAAGGCATTCCCAAATACTGAAGAGGTTTGTTTGCCATACGTACGCACAAATCTTCTATAATAACTAAAGTGTAGTTATAAATTTCTGATGTAAAATCAAAAGTCATATCTGACGGCTAAAAAAGAAAAAAGTAAAGAAAAGAAAAAAACTAAAAAAGAAAAAAAACTAAAAAAGAAAAAAAAATAAAAAATAAAAAAAATAAAATGAAAGCTAAAAAATAAAAAAGAAACTGAAAAAAAGGAAAAACAAAAAAGAAAAATTAAAAGCAAAAAAAGAAATAAACAAAAAAAACAAGAAAGGAGAAAAAACTAAGAAACAAAGCAGAAAAATAAGAATAAATCGAGGAAAAAAATGTAAAGGTAAAAAATTAAAAAAATTAAAAAGAAAAAAAGGAAAAAACTAAAAAACATTAAAAAAATATATTAAAAAAAACAAAAAATAGAATAAGATAAAAAAAACAAAAGAAAAAACTAAAAAAATGAAAAAAATAAAAAATACTAAAAAATAAAGAAGAAAAGAAAACTAAAAAAGCAAAAAAAAAAAACAGGTAAAAAACAAAAAAAAGAAGAAACTAAAAAAACACAAAACTAAAAAACGAAAAAAAATAAAAAAATCCAAAAAATAAAAAATGAAAAACTAAAAATTACTAAAAAAAAACAAAAACAAAAAAAGCTGAAAAAAAAGAAAAACTAAAAAAAGAAAAACTAAAAAAAGGAAAAAACAAAAAGAAACAAATGAAAAAAAGAAAATCAAGAGAAAAAAAGGAAAAAAAAAATCAAAAATTCAGCCCAATGGCAATCATTTAAAAAAAAAACTAAAAAAACAGGTTTCAGTTCTATTCCATTTTCTTTACCACTATGTTAGTCAAGTATTCAATAATAAAATCTGTATTAACAGTTAGCTCATTACATTTCTACAAAAATATACTGTTTGTTTGTCTGTTTGTTTTTCTGTTACACTATTCCCAATCTATTGATAATCAATTGATTATTGATAATCAAGAAGGTGCTATAAAGCCGAAGGTGCAAGAAGACGCTATGAAGAAGTAAAGAGCAGCACGGTTATTTGGTAATACAATTCTTAGGCGAGATAATCAAGACGGTGCTATGAAGCCCATACCAATAAAGAAGTACAGAACAGCACGGTTATTTGGTAATACAATTCTTAGGCGAGATAATCAAGACGGTGCTATAAAGCCCATACTAACCAAGAAGTACAGAAGCGTAAAATTTTCGCTGAAAAATTCACCCTTGGAAACTTACCTCTCCTGGAAATTTCCCCCTTGGAAAATTATCCAACAGAAAATCCCCCCCCACCTGACAAATGTATGCATACTTCCCAGTAACAAATACTATACGCAAATAATGGGCAAATCTTTTAACTTAGACGTTTCCCCGGGGGCATTGGGCCTCTCTCTCTTTTTTTTTACTTTTTCTTATGAATCGGACCATTTTTTGTGAGGGGAGGGTTTAAGCTCTGTGCATACCACCCACCCACCCCTCCTATATAAGGCTTTTTGTATTTTACCCTAGAGGTTAAGAGGTTACCCCTAGAAGAGGTTAAGAGCCTGGAAGGGGTTTCAACCTAGTTTTTACTATTTACATGCTAATGTTATCTCCAGTTATTGTAGTGGATATACCGGTACTTTTCTATAGTTCAGTGTTAAACAAAACCACTAATGATTACATTGCCGTTTAGATTTATCATTTAATTAACTAAGTATTGGTCATTGCAGCTTTTAGCATCAACAACTGTTGCTTTTGCTGTCTATTTGAGGCTATTTCTTTGTTTTAGATTGATTCTTTACAGAGACTTCTTAAGAACAGCAAATAAGAGTTGGCCACAATTGCGGCTTTTAACATCAACAGCTGTTGCTTTTGCTGTTGATTTGAGACTATTTTTTTGTTCTTTTTGTATTTTTTTTCTTTTTTAGCTTTTTCAGTTTGTTTTTTTTTTTTTCTTTAGTTGTTATTTTTAGTTGTTTACCTTTGTTTTCTTTTTTTTTTTTTTTCTTTTTTAGTTTTTCTTTTTTTAATTTTTCTTATTTCTTTTTTAGTTTTTTTCTTTTTAGGTTTTTTCTTTATTTAGTTTTTTTTTCTTTTTTAGTTTTTTGTTTTCTTTTAGTTTTTTAGCTTTTTTTTATTTATATATATGTTTTCTCTTTTTTTTAATTTTTTCTTTTTTTAGTTGTTTCTTTGTTTTAGTTTTTAAACATTTTAGTTTTTTAAGCTTTTTTTTTCTTTTTAGTTTTTTACCTTTTTTAATTTTTTTATTTTGTTTTTGTTTTTTTCTTTATAGGTTTTTCTTTTTTTAGTTTTTACCTTTTTTCTTTTTTTAGTTTTCATTTTCTTCTTTATTTTTCACAAGTCATATGCAAACCCTCAAACGAAAATACATATATATATATACATAGTGTAACGGTCATACTTACAACTTATTTTTATATATATAGAGAAAGATATATAGATAGATATATTATAGTATTATATTTACAGTCTTACATTATCCTTGTTACACAACAACAAAAATATTACATACCTTGCGGTGGTGTACTGGACGATTCCTCACCTCAAAAGTGAAGGTTCGCAGGTTCGATTCAACCTGTCGCAAGGATACCCAGTTTGTACCATAGTTTTATATGTTAAATGTAAAACTATCGGATATGTCATTTCTTACATTTTTGAGTAGAATGACTTGATGCCTGACAATCCTCCTGACTCTCCAGACAATCCAGGCATTGCTTAATGCCTGACAATTCTTAATGACTCTCCTCCATACAGAGTTTTTACCATCAGAGTTGACAAAAATTTTTGTCAACTCTGATAGTGAAAAAACTATTTAAAACTATTTAAAGAGTAAAAACTGGTAATTGCGAAAATATTTGAATATATTTTGACAATAGATTAAAGCAATTCAAAAATCTTAAAAAAGAAACCTAAAATTTTGAAGCTTAGTAGTTATAAATTATTGTTATTGTTATAAATCGGATTTGCTTTAATAATCAAATATCGTTGAAAAAACTTCAATACGAAAAGATTGTGTGCGGTTAAAATACAAGGGACAACGAGAAACCATATATAGAAGCCTACCGTGTGTCGCTAGCTGGGGCCAGGTGGCGAAACCACCTGGCATCAGCTAGTATAGATAGATATAAATAAAAATGTACTGTCCGTCTGTCCATTTGTCTGTCACTAAGCATGACGTCAATATATGTGTATATATATATATATATATATATATATATATATATATATATATATATATATATATATATATATATATATATATATATATATTCTAAGAAATGATTTATTCTATATATTCTAAGAAATTTCTAAGAAATGATCTTCATGACCAGCACCATGACTAGGCTCAAGAATAAGCTCTGATGGATATATATTTTTAGAAATATCAATGAAATCCTTACAATTTAAGACCAAAATATCATCTAAATATCTTTTATTATTTGACAAAGCATGTTTTAAATTAATTGGATTATTCTTATCCATCATATATTTATATTCTAGTTTATATTCTAGTTATATTCTAGTTGACTTAAAAACAAGTCAGCTATAAATGGGCTGGCATTCCCCCCCATGGGAATTCCCACAATTTGCTTGTACAAATCACCCCCAAATCTTATATAAGTATTGTATAAAACAAATTCTAATAACTCAAAAATCATATCCAAGCTGTAACATCTCAAGTTAACTGTAGTATTAAAGCAATTTGTCCATATAGCTTTTTTATTATAAATGTCTATTTTTAAGAACCTTTTACTAGATAAGAGGAAAGATTTCTTGATAACAGATTTTAAATTATCAAACACTACATTAAGTGATAAATTAGTATACATTGTCGCAAAATCGAAAGACTCAATTCTTTTAGCTGAAACCATTGTTAAAGAATCTATCACCTGCTGTGAATTATTAACACTCCAATATGGATTAAAATTCGAAAATTTTTTAATACCAGAACAATAGGTTTTAAGTTTATTTACAATTTCCTTTAAAATTAAAGAGAGGTCAGTAACAGCAATGCGGGTTGGACATTTAGCTGCTCCAGCAATATACCGTGGTTTAGGGGGATTTTTATGAAATTTTACAGTCCAATATAGGAAAGGGAACTTTTTATCATTGTGATTTATTTTAATATTAAAATTTTTTAAAAGTATTTCTTCAGTCTTTTCAATTAAATTCTCATCCTCTATATTTACCTTTTCGTAAACATTAGTTGTATGTAACTCCCTTTTTAAGATATCACAATACAGCTTCTGACAAATTATGGCAAAATTATTATTAGCTTTATCCACTGGCACAATTACAAATTCATTCTTTAGATTAGCAATTGCTTGTTTAATCTTCTCATTATAAAATAATGATTTAGTGTTACTATTTTTTAAGTTAGAATATATTTTATTTCTTATTCTACTAATAATTAAATTCTTCCAACATTGAAAACTCTCTTTATTTTTATTCTCTTTCTTACACCACTTATCAATATTTAAATCAAAATCATTTTCCAAGCCATCAAGAACACTCGATGGTTTCAGATGATGAGAAAGACGGAAATTAGCCCCTTTATTCATTATAATTTGAAGATCATCTTGCTTTATTATTGACAAGTCCCCTGTTATAACATGTTTGTAAGTAGGATTTACAAATGGGCCAAGTTGCTTACAATTACAAACCGGTTTCCAATTTATATCACTATCTAGTCTTTTTAGTATTAAATTATGATTAAAAATAGTTTTCCCAATAGTTTTTGAAAATTTATAAGTTAAAACTGGGCTATCAATATAATTCAAATTACTAGGAAGGGCCTGTTTCACATGCCGCTGATTTAAAATTTCTGGTAAATTAATATCTTCAATCTGCTTACAAGTAAAATTAATAGGTAAATATAATCTGTTATCCTTATTACTAATCTTATCGAGCTTTTTCTTTTTTGAAATAAATTTCGTTTTAGTTAGAATGCAAATTGTATCACATATTACTTTAAAATTATAATCAAGAGCTGTATTATTCTTAACAATCCAGAAAAGTTTGATTAAATTCCTCTTGGATAAATTATTTAGACATTTTATTACAGAAATCATATCCCTAGCCTCAAGTAGCTGGCATAGATCTATAGAAAGCATATTTACATCTAATTCAATTTTTCTATTATTTTTCCTATGTCCTCTCGATCGTTTTTTACGTTTAGTAGGACAAGTAAAAGAAGGATGGTCCATAAAACCATCAATTCATTTAACAACAACATGAGACATGTCACCATATTTTGCTACACGATCATTTAGCCCAAAAGGATAAGCTGTACCAAGAGTATGGATCTAGAAATCCTCCTGTTTACGTAGTCTATTATTCTTCTCTTCTTTATTTAAATTTTCTAATTCTAAATTTTCTAAAATTGTGACAGTTATATATGATATGGAACATTTACCATTATTACAATGTTGAACTAGATAGTTATTAGTTTTTTCATTATTAACTGTTGTCTTATGTCCAGAAAATCTTTTATATATCTTATTAGTTGTTTCCCCCACATATTGTAGGCAGCATTTATTACTTTCTAATAGGTAAATTACATTGGTTGTTCTACAATTAACATTACCATGTAACTTGCATGCAAAATATTTATTATACAATGTACTCTTAACAGAAGTCCATGGGACAAAATGATCTTGGCAATTTCTGGTAAATTAATATCTTCAATCTGCTTACAAGTAAAATTAATAGGTATATATAATCTGTTATCCTTATTACTAATCTTATCGAACTTTTTCTTTTTTGAAATAAATTTCGTTTTAGTTTAAATGCAAATTGTATCACATATTACTTTAAAATTATAATCAAGAGCTGTATTATTCTTAATAATCCAGAAAAGTTTGATTAAATTCCTCTTGGATAAATTATTTAGACATTTTATTACAGAAATCATACCCCTAGCTTCAAATAGCTTGCATAGATCTATAGAAAGCATATGTACATCTAATTCATTTTTTCTATTATTTTTCCTATGTCCTCTCGATCGTTTTTTACGTTTAGTAGGACAATTAAAAGAAGGATGGTCCATAAAACCATCAATACATTTAACAACAACATTGGAAATTGCATAAATATTTCGAAATGTTTTGACAATAGATTAATGTAATTTGAAAACCTTAAAAAGGATACTTAAAATTTTGAGGTTTATTATAAATTGTTGAGCTTTAGCAAGCTTGGCACGTGGAGATTTCTTTAACTGTCAATGTTATAGAATGTTACCAAAAAGCAAAACCAGGCTTGCGGTTCAAAGAGAAAGGGCCAGATTAGGAATGTACAATTTACGTCAACAAAGGCGTGTCGAGAAACTACCAGAGCAACGCGAAACCAGAGTTATTGCTGAAAGAGAAAGTAAAAAAAGAAAGCGTGTCGAGGAATCACAAGAGCAACGTGAAAACAGGCTTGCGGCTTCAAGAGATAATGCTAGATTAGGAATGTACAATTTACGTCAACGAAGGCGTGTCGAGGAACTACCAGAGCAACGCGAAACCAGACTTGCTGCTAAAAGAGAAAGTGAAAAAAGAAGGCGTGTCGAGGAATCACAAGAGCAACGTGAAAACAGGCTTGCGGCTGATAGAGAAAGTAAGAAAAGAAAGCGTGCCGAGGAATCACAAGAGCAGCCTGAAAATTATCGCATGGCATTCAGGTACAGCCCAGTTGATGTTATAGTAGATATGTTCAAATAGGGACTATGTCTAAAATTTGTCCCTATTGCAAGGCCTTGAAATTTAATGGTGAAACAATGGGAATGTGTTGCGCCTCAGGGAAAGTTAAACTTCCTCTACTGGCTGCAACCCCAGAGCCATTGAAGACTTTGCTTACTGGAACTACGTGTGAGAAGTCCCTTTCTATTATTTATTTATTGCCTTATATTATATTCTATAATATAACATACACTATACGCCATAGCTATACGACATATAATTTTACGACAGGCTGACATCCTCAAATTCTTGTTTACCCATTATTTACCAGTTTTATTTTTAGACGGGTAACCTTCACCTACGATCAAGTTCAACAGGCTGACACCTTCAAACCCTTGTTTACCCAGTTTTATTTGTCTGTCCGTATTTACTTTGAGCGTTAGATAACCTTCAACCTATAGTCAAACTCAAAGCTTTAATTGATTACAAAACCGGACCGGAGAGGGCGACCCTTAAAAGTGAATGTTAGAACAATATTCGGGGAGTTCTGATTCACAATTTCTGGACGACAGATAGATATAACAACCCTGCTACTTATATTTGGCTTATCGTTTTTCCTCTTGGACCAGCATTCTTTCTTGGATACTAGCTTTTCAATTAATACGAGGGACAGCCTGTCGTGTGTATTTACAAGATCTAACGTAAGTTTTTCATTTTCCAGATTTATATTTCTTTGCCCAAGCAAGGACTTTTCATCAACGAGAAAGAACTCTCCAGCTCAACTTCTTTCCACTTTATATTTCTTTACCTGTTTTTTTACATACTCCTTCTAAAATAAAATTCCTTGTCTTGAGAGATTGTGACTTATAATAGGACTTAGGGAACAGATAGACTGTTGCCATAGTAGATAGAAAAGTGAACCTATTCGCACATTGAATACTAGTGACACGCTACCATAATTCAAAGCACTAGTATTCGCTTACTCACCCCAAAGGGTGGGATCTTACAAAGTGGTGGCTAGCGGTGTTCTTTTCTGCTCTATGGTGGCATTCTTACTGTTTTCTATCTATTTTTTTCATTTGATTTTTCCCCCTACAATTTTTTCTTCGCCCGAGTCGGCTCATTTTTAGCAAAGGAGATTCCCATATTCCTATCTATAAGCTAGAATTTTCTTGTCTATAGACTAATGTACTAGTTTCACCAAGTACGATAAGTTTTCCTCATTAATTTATGATTTTAGTCTCTTTGCATTATCCATAGATCATTTTTTTTTGCATTTTCTTTACTGTCTGTAACATCAATAGATTTTTATTGAATCATTCTAAAATTAACACTACATATCTGTCTCCTAATACATTTTATTGCTTCTTGTAAGGATTTATGATGTCCACCGGAAATTCAAGTAACCCGACAAATATCCCAGATAATTCTCAATTAGCCTATCAACAGGTCCCTTCTCAAATAACCCATCAGATGGTAGTTGACCCTTTTTCACACATTCAAACTTTAACAAAACCATCGGAAGTAAAGACTTGGATAAGACAACTTAAAAGCATGAAGGCTACTCTAAAATGGGACGATGATTATACTTTAGTTATGGCGTCAAACACCTGTAGAGGAATTTTTCAGCGGTATGTGGACGAAATAATTGAGTCGGGAAACACTTTTACGCTTGACGACCTATGCGAAAAATTGTTAAGAAATGTAGGTGCTAGAAAAACCCCTCGGCAATGTCTGCAGGCAATAGTAGAAATGAAGCAAAAACCAGAGGAAGCTGTCTTTGAATTTTATATGAGATTAAAGACGGGAAAGATAGATTATTGTAAAGCAGAAGGGTTAGACAACTCAAAAAGTATAGATGCATTTGCCTTAGTCGATTCAATTGTTCTGCAAGCGTTCGAGACGGGGCTGCGGAGTGAGCTCCAAGAAGCGGTTAGGTTAAGACAAGATGATTATGATAATCTAGACGAAGCACTCGAAATCGCCCAAACTATCGAGTCAGTAAAATCTAGCCTCAGATCTAACAGCCAAATGGACCAATTTGAATATCTTACGGCAGGGATCGCAGAAATAAATATTAGTAGAACCAGAACTCCCCATGGGCAAGCAGGAAGGGCTGCCCGTGGTAATAGCTGCTCAAATCAATACAATTCTTACCAGCAGGGTCCACGCCAGATGACCCGGCACTCAAATACGAGGAATACCTTTTTTCAGTCTAGAAATTATCAAGGGCCACGGGGATTGCATTCACAAGGTCCAGGGAGGCACTATGAAAGAGATCCCAGAGATAGCTATAATTATTCTAGGCCTAGAAGTCATTTTGATCAAAGAGGCTGTTCTACTCCACATTTTAGAGGTCGACTTAATTCAGGGCTCAATTATGAAGAAAATAGATATTTTGTTAGGAGCGACCCGAATAGGAATGGTAATTACCACGGTGCTTTTAACTCACACCGAGGATCGCAGTTTAGTGGTGGTCGTTCCGATTTAGCTTTGAATTCCCCTTCGCGAAATAATTATGAGGGCAGGTTTGAAGGTCAGAGAGGTCGAAATTCTAATCGGTCTCAACAACAGATTGGTAGAGGTCGCGGACAGATGAGGGGTCAGAATAGTTATCGTGGGATACCTGCACCAGAGCGTAGAAATGCCCGTTTTCAGGAAAATCACCGAGAAGCTGGTTTTATGGCGGAGAATTATGACGATCCGAGTTTACCTTTCAACCCTTTTGAAGATACAACCAATTACAATGAAGATCAATCTTCCCCCTTAGACGGGTCTTTAAACTTGAACGCCAGGTTCCGGCACTAACGGTGGAACCGGCATTTTCCCCTTCAAAACCGTTAGATGTTTGTTTTGTCAGTTATATAGCTAGAGACCAAAAGCGAAAACTCGAAAGTCAAGGTTTTCCATTTTTACACAAGGTTAAAGTCAATAGCCTAGACATTTTTTGTTTTGTTGACACGGGCTGCAGTCGATTATTAATTGGGTATGATTTATTCCGAAAAATTCTTCCAGCACAAAATTTAATATTCACTGGTTCAAAGGTAAAATCACTTTCTGGAGATTTTCTTGATGTCGCAGGAGAAACGGAAGTACTCATCACTATACCAGGTTTTCGCCCAGTTCACTGGCTAGCTCTTGTAATTCGTGGATTATCGTTCGATGTAATGTTAGGGTACGATCTTTTGCGTCATTTAAATTGCTACCTTGAAATGGCCACTCATACGATTCTTCCTAATGATCCTTCAATTTCGTTCCCAGATGAAATGGACTTTGCATTTTTCAGTTCTGAAAATTTGGCTCGTGGCTGTATTACATTGGCTAAGAAGACATCTATCCCTCCTCGTTCTATGGTCCATTTAGATTGTCGTGCTAGGCCAATGGGTCAGGAGCTTCCTGCAGGAGCAGCAATTCTTTTCACTCCAGCAAAAGAAGAATCATCATTACATCCTTATGCTCTCGAGTACTCCGGGAATAGGTTTCTTATTCCGTATTTCAACAATAGTGGGGACGTTAGAGAAATTTCTAGGAGAGAGGTTCTTGGTTACTTTCAGGAAATCGACGAAAATAGCCTTAGCCAAGCTTTTCCACTGGAGGAATTTTGGAAAGAAGGAGACGCTATTCTGGCCGCTTACACAAATTCTGAAAACACATCGAAAATAGAAGAACAAATTGACAAGGTAAAGTTGGAACATTTGGATCAAAATCTAAAGGAAAAATTACGGAGGCTATTGGAAATGTACGGGAGAATGTTCGCACAATCAACCTACGACGTTGGTCAAAACAACATTATGGAAGCAGAAATTGACATCAACCCAGACGTACCAATACACAAGGTTAAGCAGTTCAACCTCCCATTGCTACAACAAAAGGCCTTAGAATCCCATGTTCAGGCTATGTTAAAGGCGGGCATTATCAAGCCAGGAAGAAGTCCTTACCAGTCTCCAGTTTTTATCATCGCAAAACCAGTTAATGGCGTCATTCCAGAGCGCAGTCAACTGGACGTAACAAATTCTAGATTCCTGATTGATGTCCGAAACGTGAATCAAGCTATACGTCGATCAGCGTGGCCTCTGACAAGGGCAGATGACATCTTTAGCACCCTAGGTTTGTCCGGAGCTCGTTTCATCTCTATTATCGACGTGTCGCATGGATTCTACAATGTCAATCTTCACGAAAAGAGCAAGAAATATTTTAGCTTCTCTTCCCCAGTTACAGATCAACAAATTATCTTTCAGCAACTTTCACAAGGAGCGTCTCCATCTCCACAGATTTTTCAGGAATTTATGTCTATTCCGTTCGAGGGAATGCAATCTTTTGTACGTTTTTACATCAATGATCAGGTAATCTTCAGCCAATCCAAAGACGAGCATCTCACTCACTTGGAAAAGGTATTTCAGAGATTGACAGAGCAGAACATACGAATAAAAAGCACAAAATGTCAATTTTTCACAAAGAAAGTTTCCTTATTGGGTTTCATCATCACACCAGAAGGAGTGAAACCACAGGAGAGCAAAATCAGAGAAATTGTACAGTTGAAACCTCCACGCAACATCAAGGAACTTCGTAGTTTTCTCGGACTCACTGGATTTTACCGAAGATTTTTCTTGAACTATGCTAAATTGACCTCCTGTTTTACACGGCTGCTTCGCAAGGACACAAAATGGGAATGGGAAGAAGAGCAGCAATCCTGTTTCAATCTTTTGAAGGAAGAAATCTCTAAATCAGTCTTCTTGAAGTTTCCTTACCATGACGGCAGACCATACTACATCATTACAGACAGCAGCAAGGACGTATCCGCCAGCGCTTTGTTACAAAAGGACGACGACAACAGGTGGCGACTGATTTCCACACACTCAAGAGTACATAGTCTAGCGATGAGTCGATCTTGCAACTTCACTAGAGAACTTTTCGCAATTGTTGATGGATTAAAGAGATTTTCTTACGAGATTTTTGGAAGAGAAACTTATATACTGACAGACTGCAAAGCCATAACTTACATGCAGAAGTCAAGAGATGTCGACTCGAAGCTTTATAGAATCAGTGTCATGTTGTCAGACAAAAACATAAAATGGCTCTATATTAAGGGGAAGCTCAACCCAGTTGATGTATTAAGCCGACCACCAGACGACACGCTTCTTCAAACTCGTCCTTTCTCACTCGCGGAGGAAGAAGCAGAGTTTATGGCAGCGACGGTACAGACAGAACCAACGTCGATGAATTCAACTTCACCGAAAGGAAGTTTAGACTTTCTAGGTTTGGAAGGTCAACAGATTAGGAAGTATCAGATGAATGACGTAGAATTAGCACCAATTATAAGCTTAATGCTTCAGCACGGGACAAATGATTACGCGAAATTTGAATTTAGTAGCACAAATGGGGATGCCCTGCAAAGACAGGAAGACCGGGACGCCGGGTTGAGATTTAATAAAGATAGAAATGGCAAAAATAGCCATATTACAGTTAGTCCACAGGACCATGACTCCTTAGGAGAGGCTGCTAGTCTCCAAGACCAGCCTGATTATATTGATACTCCGGAAAGAAATGAGAAATTAAATAATATGAAAGGAAATGAATGTATATTTATAGATCCACAAATAAATCCAAGAAAGCTTGAAAAGTTGCTGTAAAAGTGGAATATTGTGCCATGGCTGCAGAAGGAAGTTGACAGGCTCATTTTGTGGGAGAGGATCTTGTATCGAATGCCGCCACCGGAAGAAGGCAGAAAATCAAATGCGCAAAGTTTACAACTGATGATTCCTAGGTGCCTGATTTCTGGTGTTTTACAACTGTCGCATTCACATGTCCTCATGGCCGCCCACCATAACGCGGAAAGAAGCCTAGTCAAACTAAGAAATTTCTGCTATTTCGACAAGATGTCGACACATATGAAGAATGAGGCTCAGAATTGCCATATTTGCATGCGTAGAAATATTACCCCCAAAGTTGTGCCCGAGCTACAAAAGAATGTCTCCGCTGAAATAAGCTTTGAAACGTGGTGTTTGGACACTTTAGGTCCTTTGCCTTTGTCTGGAGGCAACAAATATGTCGTTGTCTGCGTAGATGTCCGTACTTCCTTAGTTGTCTTAGAACCCGTACCTGATGTTACTTCAGAGACTATTTGTAAATTTTTACTGCGTCGTGTTATTTCTTATTTTGGAATGTTTCGTTTTCTATTGACGGATTGTCACGCGGCTTTCCGCTCAAGTCTTTTCAAACGACTCATGAGTTTCTTGAAGGTGAAGAAACTCTTCACCAGTCCTCGAGCTCCCTCCACGAATGGAGCAGCAGAGAATAAGGTCAAACTCTGCAAACGTCTAATTTGTAAATATATTGATGTAACTTCAGGATCCTGGAGTGAATTTATTTATCTGTGTCAATTTATTTTAAACAGTTCGATCAGTCAGCCAAGAGGGTTCTCGCCCTATGCCTTAGCATTTGCTCATGAACCTATTAATCTCCTTGATATGCAGATCTCACGACCTCGACTCCAGGTATATCAAGATGACGAGGACTATGCAGTCCAGCTTTTGAAGGAAATTTTCACTACCTACCACATTTCCAGCAAGGTCCTCCTACAAGAGCGAGGAAGACAGGCAGAACAGTTTAATAAGGGTTGCACCAAGGTCCCTTTATTGTCTGTTGGAAGCGTAGTCTACATCAAGGATGACACAATAAAACCTGGTACCCCAAAGGGCGTTAGTTTTCGATATATCGGTCCATACTGTGTTTTGCAAGAAATGCATAAAAATGTATTTCTTTTGCAGTCCTTACAGGAACCTTATAAAAGGAGAATGGCCAACATCCGGTTACTTAAAGTTGTTGATGAGAGTCAAGTATTCCTCTCAAAACATCCAATATTTTCTAAGGGGATGGAGAAAGCTTTCCCAAGTCAGACGGAGCCGAGTAG
The DNA here is from genome assembly GCF_032884065.1 of Artemia franciscana. Taxonomy (NCBI): domain Eukaryota; kingdom Metazoa; phylum Arthropoda; class Branchiopoda; order Anostraca; family Artemiidae; genus Artemia; species Artemia franciscana. The sequence goes on from NC_088868.1 coordinate 11,849,995, forward strand.
TTCTTCTAACGGATCTACAACAAATCCAACAATGAGAACATTCGCGCTGCGCTCTGGAAATATATTTTCAAGAAAGCCAGAGGACACTAGACAACAACAAAATAATTTAAATAACACCGATAAAAACATCCAAATGGCACAGGATAGCATCAACACCCGACCCCCAGCCCAGAACCAAAATTGGGAGATTCCATCGCAGTCAGAATGCAGTCCACCATCAAACTCTAGTCTTTTCCACAGTATGCGCGAGGATAAAGGAGAAAAGTCAGATGAGTCTGTGGACGGTCCAGATGAACCCACTATCTGTCAGGAGAAAGGGTTACCCATCGTCGAAATGGACGATACGGGAACAACTTCAACCCCTAATCGACCTAAGCGAGGTACATATAAACCGGCTGGCTTCTACAAGCTTAGTCCTGTCTCAATACGAGGTCGTCGATTCTGAGAAATAGTCTTGGTTGTTGTTTTACTCTCATGTCATTTATTAGTAGGTTAGGGGTAGGTAATTGGTAAAGGAAAAAAATTCTGTTGGTTTTTCGCATTAGTTCAATAGTCAACTGTTCAGAGAATGGCTAGAAAAAAAGTCCGAATACTCACTAGGTCAATTTTTATTGAAGATTGTTCATTCAGAGTTCCATAATACCACATTTCCAAAGTATGGTGACTTGGTTTCACATTTAAATCCTTGTATTAGTCAACGCTCTTGGAAAAAAGGTTAAGTCGGTGCCTAGTTTATTGGGGCCCTAAAACGATTTCCTTCATTGCAGGACTCTCGGCAATCGCACAACTCTTTTCTGTGGAATGTGGTCAAAATGGCTCTTTATCCTTCTCGTCTCAGAGGTATCCGGCTCTGTCAAAGATCGAACTAAAAGTTTTGTGTCACAAGGCATGGCTTTCCGTAAGGTAGGAAAAATGACCCCTACTAGCGGAAATTATAAACTCATTATTCACGTCAATATCTCGCAAATTAACGAAGGGTTAGATGCAATCGGAAATAAAGTAAGCAATAGTACAAATGAAATGTTGGAACAATTATCCTTTGGTTTAAACCCAAAAGGATTAAAATCACCTGCACCAACAGCCAAACGCTTGTTCGAGCAATTCCACGAAAGTCAAATTTTAGGATCCCAATTAACTAACTGGCCTAGATTCCGCAATGAATTTGCACAGAGGGTCATCACCAAGCGCAACTCTTTGCTGGTCGAGGTCCAGCTGGCTGAAAAAGTCTTAAATAGCATTAGATCTCTTATGCAAGTGAAAAGAAATAAAATTCCCAGAAGTTTAATACCTGGTCTTGGCAACATCATAGGTTATGTCGCTGGATTAGCCACTGATAGTCAGGTTCAGGAGGTACAAGAACAACTAAAGGACATAAAGAAAACAAATGACAAAGTTTCACATTTCTTAACCTCAGCAACTAGCATTATCCATTCTTTAGAACAGGATGTCGTAAGGGTTCAGGAGGACACTTTTAACATAGTTAATGAAACTCTCCTAGCTTTCCAAAAATCAATAATGGACAACCAAAAAGAAATAGTTAGCAATCTAGTTTTCGGAGTTGCATCACTCCAAACAAACTTGGAACGTGTCGCATGGCATTTAACTGCAGAAATCCGCAACCTGCAACATCGGTTATACGAAATTTTACATGCAGTTATGACTACATCCCTAAAAGGTTTTCCGGTGCAGCTATTAGACCCATCCGATTTAAGTCAAATTCTGACTAATATTGTCCAATCCCTCCCAAATCCCTATGCGCTAGCCATTTCTTCTAATGAAAATCTTTTGGACCTGGTTAAAATTGTAAAATGTGAACTCATGTCAACTTCAGAACAGTTAATAGTTGTGTGCTATTTACCACTGAATCGAATAGGCAGTGAATTTAACTTGTATGAAACAATATCAGTACCGTACAGAATAAGTGACTCCCAACATTATATTAAAACTCAACCTTCTTCCGACTTTTTTGCTGTAACAAATGATGCTGATTCATACCTGTTATTGAACCGTTATGATTTAGAATTTAATTGTGTATCCTATAAACAGAAAACCATTTGTGATAGCCATATAGTTCTGAGAAAAGCTAGCTTCAAATCATGCTCATATGCTGCTTTTACAGAAGATACAAGTGCAATTAACCAGTTATGCGAAAGGAAGGTAACAGCGTTCTCCTCGCCATTTGCAGCTGTTTTAGACCAAGACACCTATGTCTTTGCAAGCCCTACGTCAGGACCAGTTACCCTGAATGTTGTCTGTCCTGAATCAAATTTATTTTTAACTAATCAAACTTATAAACATTATTCAATCAACGTTAGTGAAGCCCAAGTTTTTTCTATCAACAGTGAGTGTAAAATTAGTCATTCGTCTTTTATAATTCAAGATTTTTATAGCCCTGTCACTTCGTTTCTTGCCAAATCTTTTTCGCCCGTATCAGAGGTGGAAAAGCTTATTTTACCATTAGATCAAGTTACGTCAAAATTTACCATTAAAGAACTGAATGAGTACTGGCAAGAAAAATTAATATCAAAAACTAATAGAATTGACAAAACTATTGAACTTCCACTCGAACTCTTTTTGACGAGCGAACCAACCAGTACTCATCCACCGTCATTAACACCAATTTTTATACTCTTAACTATATTAACAATTGCAGTTATTTTATGTATGTGTATATCTCTGCATTTATACAGAGAACTTAGTAAATATTCTGATACAATGTTTATGCCTATCCAAAATCTGAGGGAAGAAATTCCTCCAGAAGAAGGAGCCTTGTGAAAAATTTATCTTGTGACTAAATGTTCAAAAGGGGTTGATCGAAACTGAAGAAAAATTTGAATTTTTAGCTGGGAGCCTACTATACATAAATAAACATTAAATAAGGTTTCAGGGAGGAATTTGGAAAAGAGAAAACAATTACTTCGATATTATCTCCCCCCCCCTTCATATTCATTACTTGCTCTTCATAGCTTAGCCTAAGTTATTAAATTTCCCACGAGGGTTATTTACATTCTTCAAAGTCGAGTGATTGACAATTAAGGGTTATTCAAGAACCTCATTGCAAAAAGGGACGTGCTACCGTTACCTGGCAAACGAAAAAAAATGCACCCCTCGGCAAAGCAGTCGATATATTATGTGGTTAGTCAACCCTATATTTTGACACCATATACAGATTTGCATAAAACCCTTTCTGTCTGCTCAGGCATGCCGAGCTTATATGACATAACAAAGGGGTCAACACTCTGACGAATAGTACGTAAGTATAAATATACCACAATCGGGAATTTTCATAACTAGACTAAAAGAAGTATATTCGTAGAAACATTTTTTTACCGAAGTATTTCAAACTCTTACGAAAAGTTCATATCAGTAAAGATATTTGGGGTATTGCACCAGGGAGATTCATTTAAAATTCAGCTTCGAATAACCACTAACGTTAGTAAAATTTGTGTAGTGTACCGATTTTAAAGAAAAGAAAAAAATAACCCTTGAAAAAAAGAAGACACTGAAAAAAAAGGAGAATGCTTGAAAAAAAAAAACAAGACTGGAGAAAAAAAAATTAAAAAGAATGATAACTCCGGCGATCCAAGAAAAAAAAAACAAAAAAAGGAAACAAGGGATAAACAGATTTTTTATCATCTAATTCAATTATTTCCTGATGTTCCTTGTGAAAGAATTTTGTTCTGTCAAAGATTTTGTTCTGTCAAAGATTTTGTTCTGTCAAAGATTTTGTTCTGTCAAAGATTATGTTCTGTCAAAGATTATGTTCTGTCAAAGATTATGTTCTGTCAAAGATTTTGTTCTGTCAAAGATTAAGTTCTGTCAAAGATTCAGTAGTGTTCACTTTATGTATTTGTGTAGTGTTAATCCTTGACGAGTCAATACTAATATTGACAAGAACCAATGTTTTTCGTAGCTTTGCCTTAGTGAGGGTATATCATTGTATAACCATATATTATATGCTGTGTAATGAGTTCTTGTTCGACACAAGTTTAAATTCTAAAGTTGACATAAGTTCACACACAAATCAAAGTGACTAACTTATAGAGCAAATAATATTAAGGGAAGAAATGGATAAACGTGATGACATGTTTAATCACTTTACTAATACATCGTACCTCTCTTATAATTATTCCAAAACTATATTGAATTCCCTTGGACAAAGTGCAAAAAAAAAAATCAACAACAAAAAATTCTTTTTCGTCATGTTTTTATCATTTTCTGTTTGTTTGTTTTTTTCTTGAAATCTTTCATTTCTTGAAACCTGATGGGTTAGGGTGTTATAGATATTTTTTTTCCAGACACTTCGATCTTTAGTGTTTAATGTTCAATGTTTTATACCCTCTATTTTTCAGATTCTTCTCGTATAGTAGATACCAAGATGATACAAAATTACACCAGAATAGTTTTCAACAACACAAAGGCGGCTTGTTGGTGTAGCACCGAGCCGTGCTTTTTCGAAGCTGGGGAGTATGTGAGAAGTCCCTTTCTATTATTTATTTATTGCCTTATATTATATTCTATAATATAACATACACTATACGCCATAGCTATACGACATATAATTTTACGACAGGCTGACATCCTCAAATTCTTGTTTACCCATTATTTACCAGTTTTATTTTTAGACGGGTAACCTTCACCTACGATCAAGTTCAACAGGCTGACACCTTCAAACCCTTGTTTACCCAGTTTTATTTGTCTGTCCGTATTTACTTTGAGCGTTAGATAACCTTCAACCTATAGTCAAACTCAAAGCTTTAATTGATTACAAAACCGGACCGGAGAGGGCGACCCTTAAAAGTGAATGTTAGAACAATATTCGGGGAGTTCTGATTCACAATTTCTGGACGACAGATAGATATAACAACCCTGCTACTTATATTTGGCTTATCGTTTTTCCTCTTGGACCAGCATTCTTTCTTGGATACTAGCTTTTCAATTAATACGAGGGACAGCCTGTCGTGTGTATTTACAAGATCTAACGTAAGTTTTTTATTTTCCAGATTTATATTTCTTCGCCCAAGCAAGGACTTTTCATCAACGAGAAAGAACTCTCCAGCTCAACTTCTTTCCACTTTATATTTCTTTACCTGTTTTTTTACATACTCCTTCTAAAATAAAATTCCTTGTCTTGAGAGATTGTGACTTATAATAGGACTTAGGGAACAGATAGACTGTTGCCATAGTAGATAGAAAAGTGAACCTATTCGCACATTGAATACTAGTGACACGCTACCATAATTCAAAGCACTAGTATTCGCTTACTCACCCCAAAGGGTGGGATCTTACATACGTCAGAATCTAAGCGTTTTTTTATCTAACATCAGAAAATATAACTCATGTTTCCAAATGACGTCGTTTGGTGCCCAAATCGAAAATAGAGATCAATTTATCCCTACTTTCAAAATAAAAGGGCAAATTTATCATAGAGCAGGGTCCCTTCCACCATTCTCAGAGGAAAATCATAAATTTTTACAATTGTACTTCATCAGTGATAGAAATTCCAAATTGAATGCACGTTGCGAAATTTCTCCCAACATTGAAAGGACAATCGTTTCCCAATTGCAACATCTTTTCCACGAGAATAATAATTTAGTGCGTTTGTTCAAAGCAGCCATCGATTTGATGCCTACTGATACGCATAAAATTGTTATTTCCGCTGACAAAACGCCTCCTGGCCAACATGTGCGTAGATACAATGCTCCAACTATCGACGAAGTGGCAATCGTTATGGTCGGTGATCAGTTTTTACCTCGAGATATTATTCTTCATAAGCAAAACGCTCAGTTGGTAAGAATTGCTGAAACTCATCGATGCTACGATGCCCTACAATATCCTATTATTTTTTGGGATGGAGCCGACGGCTATCACTTTAATATTAAATTGATGAATCCAGCCACGAACAAAAAATGACTAAGAAATGCAGTGCAATGCATTATTATTCCTATAGACTAATGATTCGGCAAGATGAAGACAATTATATTTTAAAATACCGTCAATTGTTTCACCAATACGTCGTTGATATGTATGCAAAAATTGAATCAGAACGTTTGCTATATATCCGTCTGAATCAGACTTAGCTCCATTCTGAACAATACATTCATTTGCGAGATGCAGTTGTAAATGACGGTAATACCACAAACGTTGGAAGATTAACGATTTTACCTTCGTCATATGCTGGCAGTCCCCGTCATATGCATGAATATGCTTAAGATGCTATTGCGTATGTTCGTCTCTATGGTCGTCCAGATCTATTTATTACATTTACATGTAATCAATCTTTGGACGAGATACAGCAGCTCTTACTTCAAGGACTATCGGCGGTTCATAGACATGACATTACGGCCCGTGTCTTCCGGAAAAAGTTGAAATCACTGATAAACTACAGAGTAAAACTTGAAGTGTTTGGTCAGTGCAATGCTGGATGTACTCAGTGGAATGGCAAAAACCTGGTTTGCCACACGCACATATACTAATCTGGCTACATGATAAAATTACTTCTAACGAAATTGATGATGTGATTTCCGCTGAAGTACCTGATGAAAATGTCGATAAGGGGTTATATGATATTGTTGTAAAAAATATGATACATGGACCTTGAGGTGCACTGAACGAAAATTCACCATGCATGGCCAAAGGATGGTGCACGAAGCAATATCCTCGACATTTAGTATCCAACAAAATTACTGGCAATGATGGTTACCCACAATATTGAAGAAAATCTACTGAAGATGGCGGTAAAACAGCAATAATAAAGAAGCGTAACGGTACCACCATCGAAGTAGATAACCAGTGGGTTGCTCCATATTCCGCATTATTATCAAAAACATTTAATGCACACATAAACGTTGAATACTCTAACTCCGTAAAGGCAATCAAATGCATATATCAATACGTCAACAAAGGCAGTGACATGGCAGTGTTTGGCTTGCAGTGCAAAATCAAAGATATCGACCATATCGTACAATATCAAGCTGGAAGATACATAAGATACATGGTCAACGTGTTTATTTTTCGGAATCCAACGTGCAACAAAGAGCCCTGAATCCACCGGATACAAAGTTAACTGCTTTCTTTTCGCTATGCAAAAATGATTCTTTTGCAAAAAAACTGCTGTATACTAAAGTGCCTTCGTATTACACGTGGAATATTAAAATTAAAGTATTTGAACGTCGAAAACAGGGTGAGTCAGTCGACGGCCAATCTGGCATCAATTCGATCAAACAATGATATAGCGTAGGCAATTGCGTCATCCAGAATAGCCGCAACGTTGCTGCCTGGTGGAAGAACTGCTCATTCCACTTTGAAATTGCCTCTGAATTTGCATTCTACAGAAGCTCCCACGTGCAATATTTCCAAATCATCTGGGATGGGTAAAGTATTGCAGCAATGCAAACTTATTATTTGGGACGAGTTCACAATGGCACACAAAAAACGGCTCGAGGCTCTGGAGCAATCATTGCGAGATTGCGAAGAAATTCGAAACCCTTTGGCAGCACATTAACTTCGCTTGTGGGGGATTTCAGGCAAACATTACCTATAATACCTAGATCAACCCCTGCAGACGAAATGAATGCTTGCCTGAAAAATTCTAATTTATGGGCACACGTAAAAACTTTAAAATTAACTACAAATATGCGTGTCCAATTGCAAAACGATGACTCTGGTCAAGCAAATTCAGATCAATTGCTGGCAATTGGAAACGGAAAGCTCCCAGTAGACTCAATTTCAGGTCGTATACAACTACCTGCTGAATTCTGTAATTTAATGACGTCCAAAAATGAATTGATTGAAAAAGTATTTCCGAATATTCTAAACAATAATAAAAATAATAAATGGCTATGTGAAATAGCGATTATTGCACCCAAAAATATAGACGTCCACGAAATCAACAATATTGTTTTGACCAAGATTCGAGACCAGGCAGTCCTTTACAAGTCAGTCGACACAGTTTTGGAACCAAATGAGGCGGTTAATTATCCATCTGAATTTTTAAATTCCGTAGATCTTTCAGGGTTTCCACTACACGTGCTACAACTAATAAATAGGCGTACCAATAATACTGTTAAGAAATATCAACCCACCAAAGCTTTGCAATGGCACGCGACTTGCCGTAAAAAAAAAACAATGGAAAACGTAATAGAGACCACAATCTTGACAGGGCCTTTTGAGGGTGAGGCTGTTCTTATTCCTTGCATTCCCATGATTCCAACCGATCTGCCTTTTCAATTTAAAAGATTGCAATTCCCAGTTCGATTAGCATTTGCAATCACCATCAACAAAGCTCAAGGTCAATTATTAGAAAAAAGTGGTATAGATCTTAATACTGATTGTTTTTCCCATGGACAATTGTACGTTGCATGTTCGAGGGTCGCTAAACCTGACAATCTATTTATAAGCAGCGACAATTGGACAGCGAAGAATGTCCTCATTATTCTAATGATTGCCCTTGATCTTTGTTGATGGTGATTGCTAATCAAACATTCCCTGTGTCCCCATCATCATTTATATATCCCCCTGTGCCCCCCGGCGTCCCCGTTGTAGTTGTGTCCCTGTGTCATCAACCCACCAAAGCTTTGCAGTGGCACGCGACTTGCCGTAAAAAAAAAACAATGGAAAACGTAATAGAGACCACAATATTGACAGGGCCTTTTGAGGGTGAGGCTGTTCTTATTCCTCGCATTCCCATGATTCCAACGGATCTGCCTTTTCAATTTAAAAGATTGCAATTCCCAATTCGATTAGCATTTGCAATCACCATTAACAAAGCTCAAGTTCAATCATTAGAAAAATGTGGTATAGATCTTAATACTGATTGTTTTTCCCATGGACAATTGTACGTCGCATGTTCGAGGGTCGGTAAACCTGAAAATCTATTTATATGCAACGACAATTGGACAGCGAAGAATGTTGTATATTCGCAAGTTTTACGCAGTTAATTTGTATTGTATCTATCTATCTATCTATCTATATAAAAACGAGTTGTGTGTATGCATGTTTGTTTGTTTGTAAAAAGAGCGTTTGCATATGATGTCATTATTAGTACATACGGCTTTGTATATGCAGAGACAATGGGAAAGGCAAGAATGTTGTATATTCGCAATTTTTACGTAGTTTAACTCCTGCAGACGAAATGAATGCTTGCCTAAAAAATTCTAATTTATGAGCACACGTAAAAATATTAAAATTAACTACAAATATGCGTGTCCGATTGCAAAACGATGACTCTGGTCAAACAGTAGACTCAATTTCAAGACGTATACAACTACCTGCTGATTTCTGTAATTTAGTGACGTCCAAAAATGAATTGATTGAAAAAGTATTTCCGAATATTCTAAAAAATTATAAAAATAATAAATGGCTAAGTGAAAGAGCGATTCTCGCACCCAAAAATATAGACGTCCACGAAATCAACAATATTGTTTTGACCAAGATTCGAGACCAGGCAGTCCTTTACAAGTCAGTCGACACAGTTTTTGAACCAAATGAAGCGGTTAATTATCCATCTGAATTTTTAAATTCCATAGATCCTTCAGGGTTTCCACCACACGTGCTACAACTAAAAATAGGCGTACCAATAATACTTTTAAGAAATATCAACCCACCAAAGCTTTGCAATGGCACGCGACTCTCCGTAAAAAAAAACAATGGAAAACCTAATAGAGGCCACAATCTTGACAGGGCCTTATGAGGGTGAGGCTGTTCTTATTCCTCGCATTCCCTTGATTCCAACGGATCTGCTTTTTCAATTTAAAAGATTGCAATTCCCAATTCGATTAGTATTTGCAATCACCATTAACAAAGCTCAAGGTCAATCATTAGAAAAATATGGTATAGATCTTAATACTGATTGTTTTTCCCATGGATAATTGTACGTTGCATGTTCGAGGGTCGGTAAACCTGACAATGTATTTATATGCAGCGACAATTGGACAGCGAAGAATGTTGTATATTCGCAAGTTTTACGCAGTTAATTTGTATTGTATCTATCTATCTATATAAAAACGAGTTGTGTGGATGCATGTTTGTTTGTTTGTAAAAAGAGCGTTTGCATATGACGTCATTATTAGTACATACGGCTTTGTATATGCACAGACAATGGGAAAGCCAAGAATGTTGTTTATTCGGAATTTTTACGTAGTTTGAAACACATATATAAATCTATCTATATTCACAGGTGGAACACAGGGACACAGCTACAATGGCGCATAACTAATATGGCGCGTAACGACTTACGCGCCCGGGGGGGCTTCAGCCAACACCAACTAGGTGTTGGGGTGGCGCGAAGCGCCACCCCAATAGCTAGTCTTCTATAATAACTAAAGTGTAGTTATAAATTTCTGATGTAAAATCAAAACTCATATCTGACGTCTCTAACTGTTTTCGATGGAGTATATCTTCGGACATTTTTTACTTATATTTTTCCCATAACTCTGTAGGAGCTGATGGAGAGCAAGGTGTTAAAATGATGCCAAACAATGCACGAATTTGACTTGAGTTGACGATTCGCTCGCGTCATTGATGCATTTATCCCAGTGTTGGTCATTCTTCAATAAATTCAGAGCTTGGCATGCACTACGGTAAGTGTCATGTATAGTACCGTTTACAGTTCTCAAATACTCAAAGGATGTCAGACCGGGTACATTCACCAAAAGCAGGTGTAGAAAGAAGCATTCATGTTGATTGGGGTGAACGGTGTAGAGTCTTCCTATCGTGGTATCTTTGAAGATGGTAGGTTGGCCGTCGACTGACTTACCCTGTTTTCGACGTTCAAATACTTTATTTTTAGTATTCCACGTGTAATACGAAGGCACTTCAGTATACAGCAGTTTTTTGCAAAAGAATCATTTTTGCAAAGCGAAAAAAAGCTGTTAATGTTGTATCCGGTGGATTCAGGGCTCTTTGTTGCACGTTGGTTTCCGTGAAATAAACACGTTGACCATTCTGTAAATGTACCGCTAAGTGAACAACAGCTGGACTACGTTCATGTATCGGAAATGAAAGAATTCGCCAAACAGCTTCATTACTGCTTATGTATCTTCCAGCCTAATAGTGTACGATTTCGTCGAAATCTTTGATTTCGGGCTGCAAGCCAAAAACTGCCATGTCACTGCCTTTGTTGACGTATTTACATTTATATTTGATTGCCTTTACGGAATTACAGTATTCAACGTTTATGTGTGCATTAAATGTTTTTGATAATAATGGGGAATATGGAACAACCCACTGGTTATCTACTTCGATGGTGGTACCGTTACGCTTCTTTATTATTGCTGTTTTACCGCCATCTTCAGTAGATCTTCTTCTATATTGTGGGTAACCATCATTGCCAGTAATTGTGTTTGATACTAAAAGTCGAGGATATTGCTTTGTGCACCTTCCTTTGGACATGCATGGTGAATTTTCATTCAGTGCACCGCAAGGTCCATGTATCATATTTTTTAAAATAATATCATGTAACCCCTTATCGACATTTTTATCAGGTATTTCAGCGGAAATCACATCATCAATTTCGTTCGAAGTAATTTTTTTATGTAGCCAAATTAGTATATGTGCTGTTGCAAACCTCATTTTTGCCATTCCACTGAGTACATCCAGCATCGCACTGACCCAAAGACTTCAAGTTTTACTATATAGTTTATCAGTGATTTCAACTTTTGCCGGAAGACACGGGCCGTAATGTCATGCCTATGAACCGCCGATTGTCCTTGAAGTAAAAGCTGCAGTATCTCGTCCCAAGATTGATTACATGTAAATGTAATAAATAAATCTGGACGACCATAGAGACGAACATACACAATAGCATCTTGACCATATTCATGCATATGATGGGGACTACCAGCATATGACGAAGGTAAAATTGTTAATCTTCCGACGTTTGTGGTATTACCGTCATTTATAACTGCATCTCGCAAATGAATGTATTGTTCAGAGCGGAGCTTGGTCTGATTCAAGCGGATATATAGCAAACGTTCTGATTCAATTTTAGCATACATATCAACGACAAATTGGTGAAACAATTCATGGCATTTTAAAATATAATTTTCTTCATCCTGCCGAATCATTAGTCTATAGGAATAATAATGCATTACACTGCATTTCTTATTCATTTCTTTGTTAGTGGCTGGATTCATCAATTTAATATTAAAGTGATAGCCGTCGGCTCCATCTGAAAAAATTATAGGATATTGTAGGGCATCGTAGCATCGATGAGTTTCAGCAATTCTTAACAACTGAGCGTTTCGCTTATGAAGAATAATATCTCGAGGTAAAAACTGATCACCGACCATAACGATTGCCACTTCGTCGATAGTTGGAGCATTGTATCTACGCACATGTTTGCCAGGAGGCGTTTTGTCAGCGGAAATAACAATTTTATGCGTATCAGTAGGCATCAAATCGATGGCTGTTTTGAACAGACGCACTAAATTATTATTTTCGTGGAAAAGATGTTGCAATTGGGAAACGATTGTCCTTTCAACGTTGGGAGAAATTTCGCAACGTGCATTCAATTCAGAATTTCTATCACTCAGACGTAACTCGAAAGTTGTGTGTCTGTTGCCCTTGTAGGTTCTTCAGTCATTTTACGATTAAATATTTTTCCGTCCACGATCTTCGTACAATTAATAATTTGTTTTTGAACGATTTTCTTAAATACTTTTAATGACGTCATCGTCATAACAAACATGACAACAACTAACTTTATGACAACATGACGACATGATGACATGACGTCACTCGACAGACAGACATAACCCACAAACAACTTATTTTTATATATATAGATATATATATCTATATATATATAAACAAGTTGTCTGTGGATGTGTTGGTCTGTCTTTCGGGTGACGTCATGTTTGTGTGTTGAATGACGTCATGAAGTTAGTTTTCGCCATTTTTGTTATGACGGTGACGTCATTAAAGGTATTTAAGACATGCGTTCACGTAGAAATCTATTAATGTTTAACTGTAAAATGACTGATGAACCTACAATGGCAACAGCCGAGCAAGATGCTCAAAGAGTCTATGCCAAAAAACTTGCTGCTGATAGAGAAAGTAAGAAAAGAAAGCGTGCCGAGGAATCAAAAGAACAGCAAGGAAACAGGCTTGAGGCTGATAGAGAAAGTAAGAAAAGAAAGCGTGCCGAGGAATAAAAAAAAAAAGGAAACAGGCTTGAGGCTGATAGAGAAAGAAAGAACAGAAAGCGTGCCGAGGAACTACCAGAGCAACGCGAAACCAGACTTGCTGCTAAAAGAGAAAGTGAAAAAAGAAGGCGTGCCAAGGAACTACCAGAGCAACATGAAACCAGACTTGCTGCTAAAAGAGAAATTGAAAAAAGAAGGCATGCCGAGGAACTACCAGAGCAACATGAAACCAGACTTGCTGCTAAAAGAGAAAGTGAAAAAAGAAGGCGTGCCGAGGAATCACAAGAACAGCAAGAAATCAGGCTTGCTGCTGATAGAGAAAGTAAAAAAAGAAAGCGTGCCGAGGAATCAGATCAACCTGAAAGTTATCACCTGGCATTCAGGTACAGCCCAGTCGATGATTATAGCTTGAGTAGATGTGTTCAAATCGGGTCTAAAATTTGTCCCTATTGCAAGGCCTTGAAATTCAATGGTGAAACAACGGGAATGTGTTGCACCTCAGGAAATTTTAAACTTCCTCTATTGGCTGCACCACCAGATCCATTGAAGACTTTCCTTACTGGAACTACGTCAGAATCTAAGTGTTTTTGACACAAATCAGAAAATATAACTCTTGTTTCCAAATGACGTCGTTTGGAGCCCAAATCAAAAATCCAGATCAATTTATGTCTACTTTCAAAGTAAAAGGGCAAATTTATCATAGAGCAGGGTCCCTTCTACCATTCTCAGGCGATAATCATAAACTTATACAATTGTACTTCATCAGTGATAGAAATTCTGAATTGAATGCACGTTTCGAAATTTCTCCCAACGTTGAAAGGACAATCGTTTCGCAATTGCAACATCTTTCCACGAAAGATTCCTTTTTTAAGATTTTTGAATTGCTTTAATCCATTGTCAAAATATATTCAAATATTTTCGCAATTACCAGTTTTTACTCTTTAAATAGTTTTCAATAGTTTTTTCACTATCAGAGTTGACAAAAGTTTTTGTCAACTCTGATGGTAAAAACTCTGTATGGAGGAGAGTCATTAAGAATTGTCAGGCATTAAGCAATGGAGCTCAAACTATCCTTGCGACAGGTTGAATCGAACCTGCGAACCTTCACTTTTGAGGTGAGGAATCGTCCAGTACACCACCGCAAGGTATATAATATTTTTGTTGTTGTGTAACAAGGATAATGTAAGACTGTACATATAATACTATAATATATATATCTATATATCTTTCTCTATATATATAAAAATAAGTTGTAAGTATGACCGTTACACTATGTACATATATATGTATTTTCGTTTGAGGGTTTGCATATGACTTGTGAAAAATAAAGAAGAAAATGAAAACTAAAAAAAGAAAAAAGGTAAAAACTAAAAAAGAAAAACCTATAAAGAAAAAAACAAAAACAAAATAAAAAAATTAAAAAAAGGTAAAAAACTAAAAAAAAAAAAAAGCTTAAAAAACTAAAAAGTTTAAAAACTAAAAAAAAGAAACAACTAAAAAAGAAAAAAATTAAAAAAAAGAGAAAACATATATATAAATAAAAAAAAAGCTAAAAAACTAAAAGAAAACAAAAAACTAAAAAAGAAAAAAAACTAAATAAAGAAAAAACCTAAAAAGAAAAAAACTAAAAAAAAAAGAAAAATTAAAAAAAGAAAAACTAAAAAAGAAAAAAAAAAAAAAAAGAAAACAAAGGTAAACAACTAAAAATAACAACAAAAGAAAAAAACAAAAAAAAAACAAACAAACTGAAAAAGCTAAAAAAGAAAAAAAAATACAAAAAGAACAAAAAAATAGTCTCAAATCAACAGCAAAAGCAACAGCTGTTGATGTTAAAAGCCGCAATTGTGGCCAACTCTTATTTGCTGTTCTTAAGAAGTCTCTGTAAAGAATCAATCTAAAACAAAGAAATAGCCTCAAATAGACAGCAAAAGCAACAGTTGTTGATGCTAAAAGCTGCAATGACCAATACTTAGTTAATTAAATGATAAATCTAAACGGCAATGTAATCATTAGTGGTTTTGTTTAACACTGAACTATAGAAAAGTACCGGTATATCCACTACAATAACTGGAGATAACATTAGCATGTAAATAGTAAAAACTAGGTTGAAACCCCTTCCAGGCTCTTAACCTCTTCTAGGGATAACCTCTTAACCTCTAGGGTAAAATACAAAAAGCCTTATATAGGAGGGGTGGGTGGGTGGTATGCACAGAGCTTAAACCCTCCCCTCACAAAAAATGGTCCGATTCACAAGAAAAAGTAAAAAAAAGAGAGAGAGGCCCAATGCCCCCGGGGAAACGTCTAAGTTAAAAGATTTGCCCATTATTTGCGTATAGTATTTGTTACTGGGAAGTATGCATACATTTGTCAGGTGGGGGGGATTTTCTGTTGGATAATTTTCCAAGGGGGAAATTTCCAGGAGAGGTAAGTTTCCAAGGGTGAATTTTTCAGCGAAAATTTTACGCTTCTGTACTTCTTGGTTAGTATGGGCTTTATAGCACCGTCTTGATTATCTCGCCTAAGAATTGTATTACCAAATAACCGTGCTGCTCTTTACTTCTTCATAGCGTCTTCTTGCACCTTCGGCTTTATAGCACCTTCTTGATTATCAATAATCAATTGATTATCAATAGATTGGGAATAGTGTAACAGAAAAACAAACAGACAAACAAACAGTATATTTTTGTACAAATGTAATGAGCTAACTGTTAATACAGATTTTATTATTGAATACTTGATTAACATAGTGGTAAAGAAAATGGAATAGAACTGAAACCTGTTTTTTTTAGTTTTTTTTTTAAATGATTGCCATTGGGCTGAATTTTTGATTTTTTTTTCCTTTTTTTCTCTTGATTTTTCTTTTTTTCATTTGTTTCTTTTTGTTTTTTCCTTTTTTTAGTTTTTCTTTTTTTAGTTTTTCTTTTTTTTTTCAGCTTTTTTTGTTTTTTTTTATTTTTTAGTAATTTTTAGTTTTTCATTTTTTATTTTTTAGTTTTTGGCTTTTTTTATTTTTTTTTCGTTTTTTAGTTTTGCGTTATTTTAGTTTCTTCTTTTTTTTGTTTTTTACCTGTTTTTTTTTTGCTTTTTTAGTTTTCTTTTCTTCTTTATTTTTTAGTATTTTTTATTTTTTTCATTTTTTTAGTTTTTTCTTTTTTTTTGTTTATCTTATTCTATTTTTTGTTTTTTTTTAATATATTTTTTTAATTTTTTTAGTTTTTTCCTTTTTTTCTTTTTAATTTTTTTAATTTTTTACCTTTACATTTTTTTCCTCGATTTATTCTTATTTTTCTGCTTTGTTTCTTAGTTTTTTCTCCTTTCTTGTTTTTTTTTGTTTATTTGTTTTTTTGCTTTTAATTTTTATTTCTGTTTTTCCTTTTTTCAGTTTATTTTTTTATTTTTTAGCTTTCATTTTAGTTTTTTTCTTTTTTCTTTTTTTTTCTTTTTTAGTTATTTTTTCTTTTTTAGTTTTTCTTTTCTTTACTTTTTTCTTTTTTAGCTTTTTCAGTTTTTCGTTTTTTTTCTTTTTTTCTTTTTCTTTTTTTTTTTAGTTTTTTACTTTTTTAGTTTTTTTCTTTTTTTCCTTTATAAAGGTAATAATGTGTAACGGTGTCATGGTAAAGACAGTGTAACAGACGGCCGGACAGACACTATATTTTTATGTATTTACTAGCTGTTGGGGTGGCGCTTCGCGCCACCCCAACACCTAGTTGGTGGGGGCACTTCGCGCCCCGCCACAGCCCCCCCGCGCGCGTAAGTCGTTAAGTGCCATATTAGTTACGCGCCATTGTAGTAGTGTCCCTGTGTCCAACCTGTGATATATATATATATATATATATATATATATATATATATATATATATATATATATATATATATATATATATATATATATATATATATATATATATATATATATATATATATCTATATATATAAAAATAAGTTGTCTGTCCGTTACACCAGATTATATCTTCTATATATATAAAAGAAAACAAACTAGAATGTAAAAACTGGAAATTGCATAAATATTTCGAAATATTTTGACAATAGATTAAATTCGAAAAAAGAAAAATGGTAAAAAACTAAAAAAAAAACTAAAAAGAAAAAACTAAAAAAAAAAATTAGAAAAATTAAAAAAAGAAAAAACCTAAAAATAAAAAACGTAAAAAAATAAAAAAGATAAAAAACTAAAAAAAAAACTAAAAAAAGCTAAAAAACTAAAAAAAGAAAAAACTAAAAAAAAACTGGGAATTGCACAAATATTTCAATATATTTTGACAATAGATTAAAGTAATTCGAAAACCTTAAAATAGATACCCCAAATTTTGAGGTTTAATATAAATTGTTGGAGCTTTAGCATACTTGGCACGCAAAAATTTTTCCAAGTGTCAATGTTAGAATGAACATTGACAAATTGAAGAAAACAAATCAATAAAAAGAAGAAACTAAAAAAAAGAAAAAACTAAGAAACAAAAAAAACTAAAGAAAAAACTGTATCTATATATATAAAAATCTATATATATATAAAAAATAAGTTGTCTGTCTCTCACCGACGCAGGGACCATAGTTGTCAAGAAGCGTCGTTAATTCTTAAATCTTAAATAAGTTGTCTGTCTTTTATGTCTGTTACACTATGTCTGTTACGCCAGATTATATCTTATCTAAATATATAAAAATAAGTTGTCTGTGTGTGGATCTGTGGATCAGGTGACGTCATGTTTGTTCGCATATGACGTCTGAATTATTTCACACTAATACAAAAGAAGAAAAAAACTAAAAAAGGTAAAAACTACAAAAAAAACTAAAAAGAAAAAAAACTAAAAAAGCTAAAAAACTAAAAAAAACTAAAAAAAAGGTAAAAATCTAATAACTAAAAAAAAACTGAAAAAAATAAAAAAAGGCAAAAACTACAAAAAAAATAAAAACTAATAAAAAAACTAAAAAAGCTAAAAAACTAAAAAAAACTAAAAAAAGGTAAAAACCTAAAAAAAACTAAAAACTAAAAAAGAAAAAAACTAAAAAAAAGGAAAAAACTGAAAAATAAAAGAGAAAAAGAAAACTAAAAAAATATGAATAAATATATATAAAAATAAGCTGTTTGTGGGTTATGTCTGTCTGTCTGTCTGTCGAGTGACGTTGTGTTTGTCCGCATATGACGTCTGAATTATTTCACACTAATACAAAAGAAGAAAAAAAACTAAAAAAGGTAAAAACTACAAAAAAAACTAAAAAGAAAAAAACTAAAAAATCTAAAAAACTAAAAAAAACTTAAAAAGGTAAAAAACTAAAAACTAAAAAAAACTGAAAAAACTAAAAAAAGGCAAAAACTAAAAAAAAACTAAAAACTAATAAAAAAACTAAAAAAGCTAAAAAACTAAAAAAACTAAAAAAACTAAAAAAAGGTAAAAAACAAAAAAAAACTAAAAACTAAAAAAGAAAAAACTAAAAAAAAGGAAAAAACTGAAAAATAAGAGAAAAAGAAAACTAAAAAAATATTAATAAATATAAAAAATATAAATATAAACATAATATAAATTAGCAATCAACAAAGCACCGAGACACAAATGACGACCGGGACACAGGGAGTATAAATGACGACCAGGACATAAGTAAAAAAAAACTAAAAAAACTAAAAAAATGGTAAAAACTACAAAAAAAATAAAAACTAATAAAAAAACTAAAAAATCTAAAAATCTAAATAAACTAAAAAAGAAAAAAAAGAAAAAAGGAAAAAAATAAAGGAGAAAAACAAAACTAAAAAACGAATGTATATACAGACCGGGACACCGGGATACAAATGACGACCGGGACACAGGGAATATAAATGACGACCGGGACACAGGGACACAACTACAACGGGGACACCGGGGGGCACAGGGGGATATAAATGACGACCGGGACACCGGGACAGGGAATGGTCGATTAGCAATCACCATCAACAAAGCTCAAGGGCAATCATTAGAATCATGAGGTATAGATCTGAATACAGATTGTTTTCCCATGGACCATTATATGTTGCATGTTCAAGAGTCGGTAAACCTGACAATCTATTTATATGCAAAGACAATGGGACAGCAAAGAATGTTGTATATTCGCAAGTTTTACGTAGTTAAAACCATATATATATATATATATATATATATATATATATATATATATATATATATATATATATATATATATATATATATATATATATCTATGTATATTCACAGGTGGGACATAGGGACACAACTACAATGGCGCGTAACTATTATGGCGCGTAACGACTTACGCGCGCGGGGGGGCTTGGGGGGGGGGGCGCGAAGCACCCCCACCAACTAGGTGTTGGGGTGGCGCGAAGCGCCACCCCAACAGCTAGTATATATATATATATATATATATATATATATATATATATATATATATATATATATATATCTATCTATCTATATTCACAGGTGGGACATAGGGACACAACTACAATGGCGCGTAACTAATATGGCGCGTAACGACTTACGCGCGCGGGGGGGCTTGGGGGGGGCACGAAGCACCCCCACCAAATAGGTGTTGGGGTGGCGCGAAGTGCCACCCCAACAGCTATTATATATATATATATATATATATATATATATATATATATATATATATATATATATATATATATATATATATATATATATATATATATATATATATATATATATATATATATATATATATATATATATATATATAAAAATAAGTTGTCTGTCTCTGTAACGATGGCTCTGGTCAAACATTTTCAGATCAATTCAGATCACCTCCCAGAACATTTTCAGATCAGCTCCCAGTAGTGGGAAATTCGCAATTTTTACGTAGTTTGAAACACATATATAAATCTATCTATATTCACAGGTGGGACACAGGGACACAGCTACAATGGCGCGTAACTAATATGGCGCGTAACGACTTACGCGCACGGGGGGGCTTGGGGGGGCGTGAAGCGCCCCACCAACTAGGTGTTGGGGTGGCGCCACCCCAACAGCTAGTATATATATATATATATATATATATATATATATATATATATATATATATATATATATATATATATATATATATATATATATATATATATATATATATATATATATATATATATATATATATATATACTAGCTGTTGGGGTGGTATATATATATATATATATATATATATATATATATATATATATATATATATATACTAGCTGTTGGGGTGGCGCTTTGCACCACCCCAACACCTAGTTGTTGGGGCGCTTCGTGCCCCCCAAGCCCCCCCGCGCGCGTAAGTCGTTACGCGCCATATTAGTGACGCGCCATTGTAGTTGTGTCCCTGTGTCCCACCTGTGAATATAGATAGATTTATATATGTGTTTCAAACTACGTAAAACTTGCGAATATACAACATTCTTGGCTTTCCCATTGTCTGTGCATATACAAAGCCTTATGTACTAATAATGACGTCATATGCAAACGCTCTTTTTACAAACAAACAAACATGCATACACACAACTCGTTTTTATATAGAATGATAGATAGATAGATACAATACAAATTAACTGCGTAAAACTTGCGAATATACAACATTCTTCGCTGTCCAATTGTCGCTGCATATAAATAGATTGTCAGGTTTACCGACCCTTGAACATGCAACGTACAATTGTCCATGGGAAAAACAATCAGTATTAAGATCTATACCACATTTTTCTAATGATTGACCTTGAGCTTTGTTAATGGTGATTGCCAATGCTAATCGAATTGGGAATTGCAATCTTTTAAATTGAAAAGGCAGATCCGTAGGAATCATGGGAATGCGAGGAATAAGAACAGCCTCACCCTCAAGAGGCCCTGTCAGATTGTGGCCTCTATTAGGTTTTCCATTGTTTTTTTTTACGGCAAGTCGCGTGCCATTGCAAAGCTTTGGTGGGTTGATATTTCTTAAAAGTATTATTGGTACGCCTATTTTTAGTTGTAGCACGTGTGGTGGAAACCCTGAAAGATCCACGGAATTTAAAATTCAGATGGATAATTAACCGCTTCATTTGGTTCCAAAACTGTGTCGACTGACTTGTAAAGGACTGCCTGGTCTCGTATCTTGGTCAAAACAATATTGTTGATTTCGTGGACGTCTATATTTTTGGGTGCAAGAATCGCTCTTTCACTTAGCCATTTATTATTTTTATAATGGTTTAGAATATTCGGAAATACTTTTTCAATCAATTCATTTTTGGACGTCACTAAATCACAGAAATCAGCAGGTAGTTGTATACGTCCTGAAATTGAGTCTACTGGGAGCTTTCTGTTTCCAATTGCCAGCAATTGATCTAAAAATGTTTGACCAGAGTCATCGTTTTGCAATCGGACACGCATATTTGTAGTTAATTTTAATGTTTTTACGTGTGCCCCTAAATTAGAATTTTTCAGGCAAGCATTCATTTCGTCTGCAGGAGTTGATCTAGGTATTATAGGTAATGTTTGCCTGAAATCTCCCGCAAGCAATATTAATGTGCTGCCAAAGGGTTTCGACTTCCATCGTAAATCTTTCAAGCATTGATCCAGAGCCTCGAGCGATTTTTTGTGTGCCATTGTGCACTCATCCCAAATAATAAGTTTGTATTGCTGCAATACTTTACCCATCCCAGATGATTTGGAAATATTGCACGTGGGAGTTTCTGTAGAATGCAAATTCAGAAGCAATTTCAAAGCGGAATGAGCAGTTCTTCCACTAGGCAGCAATGCTGCGGCTATTCCGGACGACGCAATTGCCAACGCTATATCATTTTTGATCGAATTGATGCCAGAATCAGTTTTATTATTTTTATAATTGTTTAGAATATTCGGAAATACTTTTTCAATCAATTCATTTTTGGACGTCACTAAATCACAGAAATCAGCAGGTAGTTGTATACGTCCTGAAATTGAGTCTACTGGGAGCTTTCTGTTTCCAATTGCCAGCAATTGATCTAAAAATGTTTGACCAGAGTCATCGTTTTGCAATCGGACACGCATATTTGTAGTTAATTTTAATGTTTTTACGTGTGCCCCTAAATTAGAATTTTTCAGGCAAGCATTCATTTCGTCTGCAGGAGTTGATCTAGGTATTATAGGTAATGTTTGCCTGAAATCTCCCGCAAGCAATATTAATGTCCTGCCAAAGGGTTTCGACTTCCATCGTAAATCTTTCAAGCATTGATCCAGAGCCTCAAGCGATTTTTTTGTGTGCCATTGTGCACTCATCCCAAATAATAAGTTTGTATTGCTGCAATACTTTACCCATCCCAGATGATTTGGAAATATTGCACGTGGGAGTTTCTGTAGAATGCAAATTCAGAAGCAATTTCAAAGCGGAATGAGCAGTTCTTCCACTAGGCAGCAATGCTGCGGCTATTCCGGACGACGCAATTGCCAACGCTATATCATTTTTGATCGAATTGATGCCAGAATCAGTTTTATCACAAACGTTTTACCAGTACCTCCTGGCGCATCCAAAAAGAAAATTTCTCCAACGTTGTTATCGACACAATGCATTATCGTATCATAAATGTCTTTTTGTTCCGACGTTAACTTGGAAATATTATTTTGTACATACGACAATAGATCACTCGCACTGTAACTTTGTTCACGATCCCATTCTACACATGTCGAAACAGCAGCGATACGGTTAGGTGAAGGCATTCCCAAATCCTGAAGAGGTTTGTTTGCCATACGTACGCACAAATCTTCTATAATAACTAAAGTGTAGTTATAAATTTCTGATGTAAAATCAAAAGTCATATCTGACGTATCTAACTGTTTTCGATGGAGTATATCTTCGGACATTTTTGACTTATATTTTTCCCATAACTCTGTAGGAGCTGATGGAGCGCAAGTTGTTAAAATGATGCCAAACAATGCACGAATTTGACTTGGAGTTGACGTTTCGCATTGATGCAGTTATCCCAGTGTTGGTCATTCTCCAATAAATTCAGAGCTTGGCATGCACTACGGTAAGTGTCATGTATATTACCGTTTACAGTTCTCAAATACTCAAAGGATGTCGGACCGGGTACATTCACCAAAAGCAGGCGTAGAAAGAAGCATTCATGTTGATTGGGGTGAACGGTGTAGAGTCTTCCTATCGTGATATCTTTGAAAATGGTAGGTTGGCTGTCGACTGACTTACCCTGTTTTCGACGTTCAAATACTTTATTTTTAGTATTCCACGTGTAATACGAAGGCACTTCAGTATACAGCAGTTTTTTTGCAAAAGAATAATTTTTGCAAAGCGAAAAGAAATCGGTTAACTTTGTATCCGATGGATTCAGGGCTCTTTGTTGCACGTTGGTTTCCGAGAAATAAACACGTTGACCATTCTGTAAATGTACCGCTAAATGAACAACAGCTGGACTACGTTCATCAGCTTCATTACTGCTTATGTATCTTCCAGCCTCATATTGTACGATTTCGTCGATATCTTTGATTTCGGGCTGCAAGCCAAAAACTGTCATGTCACTGCCTTTGTTGACGTATTTACATATGTATTTGATTGCCTTTACGGAGTTACAGTATTCAACGTTTATGTGTGCATTAAAGGTTTTTGATAATAATGGAGAATATGGAACAACCCACTGGTTATCTACTTCGATGGTGGTATTGTTACGCTTCTTTAGTATTGCTGTTTTACCGCCATCTTCAGTAGATTTTCTTCTATATTGTGGGTAATCATCATTGCCAGTAATTGTGTTGGATACTAAAAGTCGAGGATATTGCTTTGTGCACCTTCCTTTGGCCATGCATGGTGAATTTTCGTTCAGTGCACCGCAAGGTCCATGTATCGTATTTTTTACAATAATATCATGTAACCCCTTATCGACATGTTCATCAGGTATTTCAGCGGAAATCACATCATCAATTTCGTTCGAAGTAATTTTTTTATGTAGCCAGATTAGTATATGTGCGTGTGGCAAACCTCGTTTTTGCCATTCCACTGAGTACATCCAGCATCGCACTGACCCAAACACTTCAAAATTTACTATGTAGTTTATGAGTGATTTCAACTTTTGCCGGAAGACACGGGTCGTAATGTCATGTCTATGAACCGCCGATTGTCCTTGAAGTAAAAGCTGCAGTATCTCGTCCCAAGATTGATTACATGTAAATGTAATAAATAAATCTGGAGGACCATAGAAACGAACATACGCAATAGCATCTTGAGCTTACTCATGCATATGACAGGGACTGCCAGCATATGACGAAGGTAAAATTGTTAATCTTCCAACGTTTGTGGTATTACCGTCATTTATAACTGCATCTCACAAATGAATGTATTGTTCAGAGCGGAGCTTGGTCTGATTCAGGCGGATATATAGCAAACGTTCTGATTCAACTTTAGCATACATATCAACGACGAATTGGTAAAACAATTGACGGCATTTTAAAATATAATTTTCTTCATCCTGCCGAATCATTAGTCTATAGGAATAATAATCCATTGCACTGCATTTCTTATTCATTTCTTTGTTAGTGGCTGGATTCATCAATTTAATATTAAAGTGATAGCCGTCGGCTCCATCCCAAAAAATGATAGGATATTGTAGGGCATCGTAGCATCGATGACTTTCAGCAATTCTTAACAACTGAGCGTTTCGCTTATGAAGAATAATATATCGAGGTAAAAACTGATCACCGACAATAACGATTGCCCTTTTGTCGATAGTTGGAGCTTTGTATCTACGCATATGTTGGCCAGGAGGCGTTTTGTCAGCGGAAATAAAAAATTTATGCGTATCAGTAGGCATCAAATCGATGACTGTTTTGAACAGACGCACTAAATTATTATTTTCGTGGAAAAGATGTTGCAATTGGGAAACGATTGTCCTTTCAACGTTGGGAGAAATTTCGAAACGTGCATTCAATTCAGAATTTCTATCACTGATGAAGTACAATTGTAAAAATTTATGATTATCGCCTGAGAATGGTAGAAGGGACCCTGCTCTATGATAAATTTGCCCTTTTACTTTGAAAGTAGACATAAATTGATCTGGATTTTTGATTTGGGCTCCAAACGACGTCATTTGGAAACATGAGTTATATTTTCTGATTTGTGTCAAAAACGCTTAGATTCTGACGTAGTTCCATTAAGGAAAGTCTTCAATGGCTCTGTTGGTGCAGCCAATAGAGGAAGTTTAACTTTTCCTGAGGCGCAACACATTCCCGTTGTTTCACCATTGAATTTCAAGGCCTTGCAATAGGGACAAATTTTAGACCCGATTTGAACACATCTACTCAAGCTATAATCATCGGCTGGGCTGTACCTGAATGCCAGGCGATAACTTTCAGGTTGATCTGATTCCTCGGCACGCTTTCTTTTTTTACTTTCTCTATCAGCAGCAAGCCTGATTTCTTGCTGTTCTTGTGATTCCTCGGCACGCCTTCCTTTTTCACTTTCTCTTTTAGCAGCAAGTCTGGTTTCATGTTGCTCTGGTAGCTCCTCGGCATGCCTTCTTTTTTCACTTTCTCTTTTAGCAGCAAGTCTGGTTTCATGTTGCTCTGGTAGTTCCTTGGCACGCCTTCTTTTTTCACTTTCTCTTTTAGCAGCAAGTCTGGTTGCGCGTTGCTCTGGTAGTTCCTCGGCACGCTTTCTGTTCTTTCTTTCTCTATCAGCCTCAAGCCTGTTTCCTTTCTGTTTTTTTTATTCCTCGGCATGCTTTCTTTTCTTACTTTCTCTATCAGCCTCAAGCCTGTTTCCTTGCTGTTCTTTTGATTCCTCGGCACGCTTTCTTTTCTTACTTTCTCTATCAGCAGCAAGTTTTTTGGCATACTCTTTGAGCATCTTCCTCGGCTGTTGCCATTGTAAGTTCATCAGTAATTTTACAGTTAAACATTAATAGATTTCTACGTGAACATATGTCTTAAATATCTTTAATGACGTCACCGTCATAACAAAAATGACGACAACTAACTTCATGACGTCAGTCAACACACAAACATGACGTCACCCGAAAGACAGACCCACACATCCACAGACAACTTGTTTTTATATATATAGATATATATCTATATATATAAAAATAAGTTGTTTGTGGGTTATGTCTGTCTGTTGAGTGACGTCATGTCGTCATGTTGTCATAAAGTTAGTTGTTGTCATGTTTGTTATGAAGATGACGTCATTAAAAGTATTTAAGAAAATCGTTCAAAGACAAATTTTTAATTGTACGAAGATCGTGGACGGAAAAATATTTAATCGTAAAATGACTGAAGAACCTACAAGGGCAACAGACACACAACTTTCGAGTTACGTCTGAGTGATAGAAATTCTGAATTGAATACACGTTGCGAAATTTCTCCCAACGTTGAAAGGACAATCGTTTCCCAATTGCAACATGTTTTCCACGAAAATAATAATTTAGTGCGTCTGTTCAAAACAGCCATCGATTTGATGCCTACTGATACGCATAAAATTGTTATTTCCGCTGACAAAACACCTCCTGGCCAACATGTGCGTAGATACAGTGCTCCAACTATCGACGAAGTGGCAATCGTTATGGTCGGTGATCAGTTTTTACCTCGAGATATTATTCTTCATAAGCGAAACGCTCAGTTGTTAAGAATTGCTGAAACTCATCGATGCTACGATGCCCTACAATATCCTATCATTTTTTGGGATGGAGCCGACGGCTATCACTTTAATATTAAATTGATGAATCCAGCCACTAACAAAGAAATGAATAAGAAATGCAGTGCAATGCATTATTATTCCTATAGACTAATGATTCGGCAGGATGAAGAAAATTATATTTTAAAATGCCGTGAATTGTTTCACCAATTTGTCGTTGATATGTATGCTAAAATTGAATCGGAACGTTTGCTATATATCCGCCTTAATCAGACCAAGCTCCGCTCTGAACAATACATTCATTTGCGAGATGCAGTTATAAATGACGGTAATACCACAAACGTTGGAAGATTAACAATTTTACCTTCGTCATATGCTGGCAGTCCCCATCATATGCATGAATATGCTCAAGATGCTATTGTGTATGTTCGTCTCTATGGTCGTCCAGATTTATTTATTACATTTACATGTAATCAATCTTGGGACGAGATACTGCAGCTTTTACTTCAAGGACAATCGGCGGTTCATAGGCATGACATTACGGCCCGTGTCTTCCGGCAAAAGTTGAAATCACTGATAAACTATATAGTAAAACTTGAAGTGTTTGGGTCAGTGCGATGCTGGATGTACTCAGTGGAATGGCAAAAATGAGGTTTGCCACACGCACATATACTAATCTGGCTACATAAAAAAATTACTTCGAACGAAATTGATGATGTGATTTCCGCTGAAATACCTGATAAAAATGTCGATAAGGGGTTACATGATATTATTGTAAAAAATATGATACATGGACCTTGCGGTGTACTGAACGAAAATTCACCATGCATGTCCAAAGGATGCATGTCCAAACATAAATTTGGGGGGAGATATATGGATGACATAATTTCAGTATGGAATTATGGGGTGGAGGAATTAAAAAGTTTTTTAGAACATCTTAATTTTTGGGGAGGGGATTTAAAATTTACATTAGAATTAGAAGAGGATAATGAACTTCCTTTTCTGGGTGTCCTTCTTTTAAAAAATGAAAATAGTCTGGATTTTAAGATTTACAGAAAACCTACTAACAATAACAGATTTTTATCATTTTTCTCCGGTCATGCCCGCCAAGTAAAAATTGGTTTAATCATATCTTTAACTGACCGCATTTTTAGAATTTGTTCTCCAAAATTCATTGAGGAGGAATTATTATTGCTAAAAGACATTTTAATAAGTAACCATTATCCGGGTTGGTTAGTTGACCAGACTTTTTCGAAAAGAAGGAAAAAATTTCTAGAATGTTCTGACGATATTCTGGAAACAACAGAAAAGAAAGATATCTTTTGTTCTCTACCATATGTTCCAGGATTGAGTGAAAAACTTATAAGAATTTTACAAAATAATGGTTTAAAGGTAGCTTTAAGAGGTAGTAATACTTTGGCAAGTTTTTTAAATTCTGGAAAGGATCGAACTTCCGTAGAGCAACAAAGTGGGGTTTATAAAATTCCATGTACTTGTGGAAGCTCTTATGTGGGACGTACTAACCAGAATTTAAGAACGAGATTGCTACAACATCATAATTCCATTTCATCGTCTTTAAAGCAAAATACCAAACCTGAAGATTTCACGTCGGCCCTCGCGGAGCATATCTTTAATTTTCCAAATCATTTTATTTTGTTTGAAAATGTTTCTTTGATTTCTAGGGACCAAGGTTTAAAGCAAACTTTCAGGGAAACAATCGAAAATAAAAAAAATTCTATTCAAGAATAATTCCATAAACAGAGATACAGGTGAATTTGGATTGAACTCAATTTATGATAATTTACTGAGGTCAAATAAAGTAAATATCACTTCACCTAAGAGCTATGACCTCTGTCCACGTAATACGTCAGTTAAATCTAATGAACCGGAACCGAAAAGGTTAAGGAGATTTGCCTCGGCTGTTGCATTGAAAAAAATAAGAGCAATAAACTATATGTAATTAGTTTATTAGGTATAAATTCTGTTTATTTTTATTCATGTCTTTTAGTTTTACTGCTGATGATGAACACTGTATATGTGTTCGAAATATCCAGTTAAATAATTTTATATTTCACTGTCAATAAAAAAGGTATCATCCCTATTTTGAACTGTTTTAATATCCTCGACTTTTAGTATCAAACACAATTACTGGCAATGATGGTTACCCACAATATAGAAGAAGATCTACTGAAGATGGCGGTAAAACAGCAATAATAAAGAAGCGTAACGGTACCACCATCGAAGTAGATAACCAGTGGGTTGTTCTATATTCCCCATTATTATCAAAAACATTTAATGCACGCATAAACGTTGAATACTGTAATTCCGTAAAGGCAATCAAATACATATGTAAATACGTCAACAAAGGCAGTGACATGGCAGTTTTTGGCTTGCAGCCCGAAATCAAAGATTTCGATGAAATCATACAATATTAGGCTGGAAGATACATAAGCAGTAATGAAGCTGTTTGGCGAATTCTTTCATTTCCGATACATGAACTTAGTCCAGCTGTTGTTCACTTAGCGGTACATTTACCGAATGGTCAACGTGTTTATTTCACGGAAACCAACGTGCAACAAAGAGCCCTGAATCCACCGGATACAACATTAACAGCTTTTTTTCGCTTTGCAAAAATGATTCTTTTGCAAAAAAAACTGCTGTATACTGAAGTGCCTTCGTATTACACGTGGAATACTAAAAATAAAGTATTTGAACGTCGAAAACAGGGTAAGTCAGTCGACAGCCAACCTACCATCTTCAAAGATACCACGATAGGAAGACTCTACACCGTTCACCCCAATCAACATGAATGCTTCTTTCTACGCCTGCTTTTGGTGAATGTACCCGGTCCGACATCCTTTGAGTATTTGAAAACTGTAAACGGTACTATACATGACACTTACCGTAGTGCATGCCAAGCTCTGAATTTATTGGAGAATGACCAACACTGGGATAACTGCATCAATGACGCGAGCGAATCGTCAACTCAAGTCAAATTCCTGCATTGTTTGGCATCATTTTAACAACTTGCTCTCCATCAGCTCCTACAGAGTTATGGGAAAAATATAAGTCAAAAATGTCCGAAGATATACTCCATCGAAAACAGTTAGAGACGTCAGATATGAGTTTTGATTTTACATCAGAAATTTATAACTACACTTTAGTTATTATAGAAGATTAGTGCGTACGTATGGCAAACAAACCTCTTCAGGATTTGGGAATGCCTTCACCTAACCGTATCGCTGCTGTTTCGACATGTGTAGAATTGGATCGTAAACAAAGTTACAGTACGAGTGATCTATTGTCGTATGTACAAAATAATATTTCCAAGTTAACGTCGGAACAAAAAGACATTTATGATACGATAATGCATTGTGTCGATAACGACGTTGGAGAAATTTTCTTTTTGGATTCGCCAGGAGGTACTGGTAAAACGTTTGTGATAAAACTGATTCTGGCATCAATTCGATCAAAAAATGATATAGCGTTTGCAATTGCGTCGTCCGAAATAGCCGCAACATTGCTGCCTGGTGGAAGAACTGCTCATTCCGCTTTGAAATTGCCTGTGAATTTGCATTCTACAGAAACTCCCACGTGCAATATTTCCAAATCATCTGGGATGGGTAAAGTATTACAGCAATGCGAACATATCATTATTATGCTTGCCTGAAAAATTCTAATTTATGGGCACACGTAAAAATATTAAAATTACCTACAAATATGCGTGTCCGAATGCAAAACGATGACTCTGGTCAAACATTTTCAGATCAATTGCTGGCAATTGGAAACGGAAAGCTCCCAGTAGACTCAATTTCAGGACGTATACAACTACCTGCTGATTTCTGTAATTTAGTGACGTCCAAAAATGAAATGATTGAAAAAGTATTTCCGAATATTCTAAAAAATTATAAAAATAATAAATGGCTAAGTGAAAGAGCGATTCTCGCACCCAAAAATATAGACGTCCACGAAATCAACAATATTGTTTTGACCAAGATTCGAGACCAGGCAGTCCTTTACAAGTCAGTCGACACAGTTTTGGAACCAAATGAAGCGGTTAATTATCCATCTGAATTTTTAAATTCCATAGATCTTTCAGGGTTTCCACCACACGTGCTACAACTAAAAATAGGCGTACCAATAACACTTTTAAGAAATATCAACCCACCAAAGCTTTGCAATGGCACGCGACTTGCCGTAAAAAAAACAATGGAAAACCAAATAGAGGCCACAATCTTGACAGGGCCTTTTGAGGGTGAGGCTGTTCTTATTCCTCGCATTCCCATGATTCCAACGGATCTGCCTTTTCAATTTAAAAGATTGCAATTCCCAATTCGATTAGCATTTGCAATCACCATTAACAAAGCTCAAGGTCAATCATTAGAAAAATGTGGTATAGATCTTAATACTTATTGTTTTTCCCATGGACAATTGTACGTTGCATGTTCGAGGGTCGGTAAACCTGACAATCTATTTATATGCAGCGACAAAAGGACAGCGAAGAATGTTGTATATTCGCAAGTTTTACGCAGTTAATTTGTATTGTATCTATTCTATCTATCTATATAAAAACGAGTTGTGTGTATGCATGTTTGTTTGTTTGTAAAAAGAGCGTTTGCATATGACGTCATTATTAGTACTTACGGCTTTGTCTATGCACAGACAATGGGAAAGCCAAGAATGTTGTATATTCGCAATTTTCACGTAGTTTGAAACACATATATAAATCTATCTATATTCACAGGTGTGACACAGGGACACAACTACAATGGCTTGTAACAAATATGGCGCGTAATGACTTACGCGCGCGGGGGGGCTTGTGGGGGCTCGAAGTGCCCCACCAACTAGTCAGATCTATACCTCATGATTTTAATGATTGCCCTTGAGCTTTGTTGATGGTGATTGCTAATCGACGATTCCCTGTGTCGCCATCGTCATTTATATATCCCCCTGATCCCCCCGGCGTCCCTGTTGTAGTTGTGTCCCTGTGTCCCGGTCGTCATGTCCCGGTGTCCCGGTCGTCATTTGCTTCCCGGTCTGTATATACATTCGTTTTTGAATTGTTTTTTTTTTTAGGTTTTAGTTTTTTACCTTTTTTTAGTTTTGTTTTTCTCCTTTATTTTTCATTTTTTTTCCTTTTTCATTTATTTTCTTTTTTAGTTTTTCTTTAGCTTTTTAGCTTTTTTAGTTTTTTATTAGTTTTTAGTTTTTTTTCTTTTTAGTTTTTTGTAGTTTTTATCTTTTTTTTTAGTTTTTAATTTTTTTTTACTTATGTCCTGGTCGTCATTTATACTCCCTGTGTCCCGGTCGTCATTTGTGTCCCGGTGCTTTGTTGATGGTGATTGCTAATCGAACATTCCTTGTGTCCCGGTCGTCATTTATATTCCCTATGTGCCGGTGTCCCGGTCGTCATTTGTATCCCGATGTCCCAGTCTGTAATTTTGTCAGTCGAAAACATGACGTCAGCCGACACAGAAACATGACTTCACCTGATCCACAGACAGACAGACAACTTATTTTTGTATATATATATATATATATATATATATATATATATATATATATATATATATATATATATATATATATATATATATATATATATATATATATATATATATATACATATATGTATATGTATATATATATATATATATATATATACTAGCTGTTGGGGAGGCGCTTCGCGCCACCCCAACACCTAGTTGGTGGGGGCGCTTCGCGCCCCCCCCCAAGCCCCCCCGAGCGCGTAAGTCGTTACGCGCCATAATAGTTACGCGCCATTGTAGTTGTGTCCCTATGTCCCACCTGTGAATATAGATATATATATATATATATATATATATATATATATATATATATATATATATATATATATATATATATATATATATATATATGGTTTTAACTACGTAAAACTTGCGAATATACAACATTCTTTGCTGTCCCATTGTCTTTGCATATAAATAGATTGTCAGGTTTACCGACTCTTGAACATGCAACATATAATGGTCCATGGGAAAACAATCTGTATTCAGATCTATACCTCATGATTCTAATGATTGCCCTTGAGCTTTGTTGATGGTGATTGCTAATCGACCATTCCCTGTCCCGGTGTCCCGGTCGTCATTTATATCCCCCTGTTTCCCCCGGTGTCCCCATTGTAGTTGTGTCCCTGTGTCACGGTCGTCATTTATATTCCCTGTGTCCCGGTCGTCATTTGTATCCCGGTGTCCCGGTCTGTATATGCATTCGTTTTTTAGTTTTGTTTTTCTCCTTTATTTTTTTCCTTTTTTTTTCTTTTTTAGTTTATTTAGATTTTTAGATTTTTTAGTTTTTTTATTAGTTTTTAGTTTTTACCCGGTCCGACATCCTTTGAGTATTTGAGGACTGTAAATGGTACTATACATGACACTTACCGTAGTGCATGCCAAGCTGTGAATTTATTGGAGAATGACCAACACTGGGATAACTGCATCAATGACGCGTGCGAAACGTCAACCCCAAGTCAAATTCGTGCATTGTTTGGCATCATTTTAACAACTTGCTCTCCATCAGCTCCTACAGATTTATGGGAAAAATATAAGTCAAAAATGTCCGAAGATATACTTCATCGAAAACAGTTAGAGACGTCAGACATGACTTTTGATTTTACATCAGAAATTTATAACTAAACTTTAGTTGTTATAGAAGATTTGTGCATAAGTATGGCAAACAAACCTCTTCAGGGTTTGGGAATGCCTTCACCTAACCGTATCGCTGCTGTTTCGACATGTGTAGAATTGGATCGTGAACAAAGTTACAGTACGAGTGATCTATTGTCGTATGTACAAAATAACATTTCCAAGTTAACGTCGGAACAAAAAGATATTTATGATACGATAATGCATTGTGTCGATAACAACGTTGGAGAAATTTTCTTTTTGGATGCGCCAGGAGGTACTGGTAAAACGTTTGTGATAAAACTGATTCTGGCATCAATTCGATCTAAAAATGATATAGCGTTGGCAATTGCGTCGTCCGGAATAGCCGCAACATTGCTGCCTGGTGGAAGAACTGCTCATTCCGCTTTGAAATTGCCTCTGAACTTGCATTCTACAGAAACTCCCACGTGCAATATTTCCAAATCATCTGGGATGGGTAAAGTATTGCAGCAATGCAAACTTATTATTTGGGATGAGTGCACAATGGCACACAAAAAATCGCTCGAGGCTCTGGATCAATGCTTGAAAGATTTGCGAGGGAAGTCGAAACCCTTTGGCAGCACCTTAATATTGCTTGCGGGAGATTTCAGGCAAACATTACCTATAATACCTAGATCAACTCCTGCAGACGAAATGAATGCTTGCCTGAAAAATTCTAATTTATGGGCACACGTAAAAACATTAAAATTAACTACAAATATGCGTGTCCGATTGCAAAACGATGACTCTGGTCAAACATTTTCAGATCAATTGCTGGCAATGGGAAACGGAAAGCTCCCAGTAGACTCAATTTCAGGACGTATACAACTACCTGCTGATTTCTGTAATTTAGTGACGTCCAAAAATGAATTGATTGAAAAAGTATTTCCGAATATTCTAAAAAATTATAAAAATAATAAATGGCTAAGTGAAAGAGCGATTCTCGCACCCAAAAATATAGACGTCCACGGAATCAACAATATTGTTTTGACCAAGATTCAAGACCAGGCAGTCCTTTACAAGTCAGTCGACACAGTTTTGGAACCAAATGAAGCGGTTAATTATCCATCTGAAATTTTAAATTCCATAGATCTTTCAGGGTTTCCACCACACGTGCTACAACTAAAAATAGGCGTACCAATAATACTTTTAAGAAATATAAACCCACCAAAGCTTTGCAATGGCACTCGACTTGCCGTAAAAAAAACAATGGAAAACCTAATAGAGGCCACAATCCTGACAGGGCCTTTTGAGGGTGAGGCTGTTCTTATTCCTCGCATTCCCATGATTCCAACAGATCTGCCTTTTCAATTTAAAAGATTGCAATTCCCAATTCGATTAGCATTTGCAATCACCATTAACAAAGCTCAAGGTCAATCATTAGAAAAATGTGATATTGATCTTAATACTGATTGTTTTTCCCATGGACAATTGTACGTTGCATGTTCGAGGGTCGGTAAACCTGACAATCTGTTTATATGCAGCGAGAATTGGACAGCGAAGAATGTTGTATATTCGCAAGTTTTACGCAGTTAATTTGTATTTTGGAACCAAATGAAGCGGTTAATTATCCATCTGAATTTTTAAATTCCATAGATCCTTCAGGGTGTCCACCACACCTGCTACAACTAAAAATAGGCGTACAAATAATACTTTTAAGAAATATCAACCCACCAAAGCTTTGCAATGGCACGCGACTTGCCGTAAAAAAAAACAATGGAAAACCTAATTGATGCCACAATCTTGACAGGGCCTTATGAGGGTGAGGCTGTTCTTATTCCTCGCATTCCCATGATTCCAACGGATCTGCTTTTTCAATTTAAAAGATTGCAATTCCCAATTCGATTAGCATTTGCAACCACCATCAACAAAGCTCAAGGGCAATCACTAGAAAAATGCGGTATAGATCTTAATACAGATTGCTTTACCAATGTACAATTGTATGTTGCAATTTTGAGGGTCGGTAAACCTGACAATCTATTTATACGCACAACGGGGACAGACAATGGGACAGCGAAGACTGTTGTATATTCACAAGTTTTACGTAGTTAATTTGTATTGTATCTATCTATCTATCTATCTATATAAAAACGAGTTGTGTGTATGCATGTTTGTTTGTTTGTAAAAAGAGCGTTTGCATATGACGTCATTATTAGTACATACGGCTTTGTATATGGACAGACAATGGGAAAGCCAAGAATGTTGTATATTCGCAATTTTTACGTAGTTTGAAACACATATATAAATCTATCTATATTCACAAATGGGACACAGGGACACAACTACAATGGCGCGTAACTAATATGGCGCGTAACGACTTACGCGCGCGGGGGGGCTTGGTGGGGCGCGAAGCGCCCCACCAACTAGGTGTTGGGGTGGCGCGAAGCGCCACCCCAACAGCTAGTATATATATATATATATTAGGCCAAAAAACTTGCTGCTGATAGAGAAAGTAAGAAAAGAAAGCGTTCTAAGGAATCACAAGAACAGCAAGAAAACAGGCTTGCAGCTGATAGAAGAAAGTAAGAAAAGAAAGAGTGCCGGGGAATCACAAGAACAGCAAGAAAACAGGCTTGCTAGTAAAGAACGCAAAACCGCGCAGTTAGATGAAAATCCACCTGGACAGCGAGAGTCAAAACATATCAAAACTGAAAATGATAGCGATGATGATTGGGTTCGGTATTTTGACTTGGATAAGGTCATCAATGCCTACCAGATTTAAGTTAAAAAAACAAAGGTTCGTCGATATGTACTTCATAGTTACGCTGAAAAATAAAGAAGAAAAAGAAAACTGAAAAAAGAAAAAAGGTAAAAAACTAAAAAAAAAACTAAAAAGAAAAAACACTCAAAGAGAAATTATAGACCGGGACACAAATGACGA
>NC_088868.1:11886399-11948422 GCF_032884065.1 Artemia franciscana
TGTCCTGGTCTGTAATTTTGTCAGTCGACAAACATGACGTCAATCGACACACAAACATGACGTCACTTGACAGACACACAGAAAACTTATTTTTATATATATAGAAGACTACCTCCCGGTGTCCCGGTCGTCATTTTTGTCCCGATGTCCCGGTCTGAAATTCTTCAGTCGACAAACATGACGTCAGTCGAAACGCAAACATGACGTCGCTCGAGAGACACGCAGACAAATTTCTCTTTGAGTGTTTTTTCTTTTTAGTATTTTTTAGTTTTTTACATTTTTTCTTTTTTCAGTTTTCTTTTTCTTCTTTATTTTTCAGCTTCGCTATGAAATACATGTCGCCGAACCTTTGTTTTTTTAACTAAAATCTGGTAGGCATTGATGACCTTATCCAAGTCAAGATCCCAAACCCAATCATCATCGCTATCATTTTCAGTTTTGATATGTTTTGACTCTCGCTGTCCAGGTGGATCTTCATCTAACTGCGCGGTTTTGCGTTCTTTAGCCTCAAGCCTGTTTCCTTGCTGTTCTTTTGATTCCTCGGCACGCTTTCTTTTCTGACTTTCTCTATCAGCAGCAAGTTTTTTGGCATAGACTCTTTGAGCATCTTCATCGGCTTTTGCCATTGTAAGTTCATCAGTCATTTTAAACTTAAACATTAATAGATTTCTACGTGAACATATATGTCTTAAATATCTTCAATGACGTCACCGTCATAGCAAAAATGACGACAACTAACTTCATGACGCCAGTCGACACAGAAACATGACGTCACCTGATCCACAGACAGACAACTTATTTTTATATATATATAGATAGATATAATTCTAAAATTGTCAGGTAATTTTCTATTTTGAAATAAAAACTAAAAATTATTGCTCAGACAACATAAATATTTTTAATATTTACATAATAGCTTTAGTGGTTCTGGACTGAAAACTAAATATGCTAATCAAATTGGGAATTGCAATCTTTTAGGTTGAAAATAACAGACATAACACGTCATTTGTGTCCCGGTGTCCCGGTCTGTAGTTTCGTTAGTCGACAAACATGACGTCAGACGACAAACAATTGTCGTCTGACTTCATGACTTCATCATGAAAACATGACTTCATGACGACATACAGCTCAATCCTTATAATGACGTCAGTCGACAAACATGACATCAGTCGACACACAAACATGACGTCAGTCGACAGACAGACAAACAACTTATTTATATATATATGACTTCATCATGAAAACATGACTTCATGACGACATACAGCTCAATCCTTATAATGACGTCGGTCGACAAACATGACATCAGTCGACACACAAACATGACGTCAGTCGACAGACAGACAAACAACTTATTTATATATATATATATATATATATATATATATATATATATATATATATATATATATATATATATATATATATATATATACACTGGTGTGACACAGGGACACAACTACAATGACGCGTAACTAATATGGCGCGTAATGACTTACGCGCGTGGGGGGGGCTTGGGGGGCACGAAGTGCCCCCACAAACAAGGTGTTGGGGTGGCGCGTTAGGTTGTTTTTCTTAGTTCTCTAACCAAAGCCGTCCTGGCCGAGTTGGTTGGTACGCTGGATTCGGGATCCTTTGTCTGAGAGGACGCGGGTTCGAATCCCAGTGTACCCAATTCTTCAGTTGGGACGGGGGTCAGTGACGTGACTCTGTAAGCTTAGCCAGAGTTGACCCAGCTCTAAATGGGTACCTGGAGAAATCTGGGGAAGGTAAACAGGAAGGGTGTGTGAAAGCACAGGATGGCTGGCCCCCAACCCCCCATTGCACTTCCTGGCTGAAGGGCCAAGAAACGGAGATCAGCACCGCCAGTAGGGACTGTAAAGTCTAATGCCGTATCCTTTACCTTACCTTATATATATATACTAGCTGTTGGGGTGGCGCTTCGCGCCACCCCAACACCTAGTTGGTGGGGGCGCTTCGCGCCCCCCCCCCCAAGCCCCCCCGCGCGCGTAAGTCGTTACGCGCCATAATAGTTACGCGCCATTGTAGTTGTGTCCCTATGTCCCACCTGTGAATATAGATAGATATATATATATATATATATATATATATATATATATATATATATATATATATATATATATGGTTTTAACTACGTAAAACTTGCGAATATACAACATTCTTTGCTGTCCCATTGTCTTTGCATATAAATAGATTGTCAGGTTTACCGACTCTTGAACATGCAACATATAATGGTCCATGGGAAAACAATCTGTATTCAGATCTATACCTCATGATTCTAATGATTGCCCTTGAGCTTTGTTGATGGTGATTGCTAATCGACCATTCCCTGTCCCGGTGTCCCAGTCGTCATTTACATCCCCCTGTTTCCCCGGTGTCCCCGTTGTAGTTGTGTCCCTGTGTCCCGGTCGTCATTTATATTCCCTGTGTCCCGGTCGTCATTTGTATCCCGGTGTCCCGGTCTGTATATACATTCGTTTTTTAGTTTTGTTTTTCTCCTTTATTTTTTTCCTTTTTTTTTCTTTTTTAGCTTATTTAGATTTTTAGATTTTTTAGTTTTTTTATTAGTTTTTAGTTTTTTTTTCTTTTTAGTTTTTTTGTCCCGGTCGTCATTTATATCCCCCTGTTTCCCCCGGTGTCCCCGTTGTAGTTGTGTCCCTGTGTCCCGGTCGTCATTTATATTCCCTGTGTCCCGGTCGTCATTTGTATCCGGTGTACCGGTCTGTATATACATTCCTTTTTTAGTTTTGTTTTTCTCCTTTATTTTTTTCCTTTTTTTTTCTTTTTTAGTTTATTTAGATTTTTAGATTTTTTAGTTTTTTTATTAGTTTTTAGTTTTTTTTTCTTTTTAGTTTTTTTGTAGTTTTTAACTTCTTTTTAGTTTTGTTAATTTTTTTTTTTACTTATGTCCTGGTCGTCATTCATACTCCCTGTGTCCCGGTGCTTCCCGGTGCTTTGTTGATTGCTAATCGAACATTCCTTTTGTCCTGGTCGCTTTCTCTTTGAGTTTCGTCATTTATTTTTTTCTTTTTTAGTTCTTTTAGTTTTTACCTTTTTTAGTTTTTTTTAGTTTTTTAGATGAAAATTTTTTTTAGTTTTTTCCTTTTTTTCTTTTAGTTTTTTATTGGTTTTTACCTTTATTTTAGCTTATTTTTCAGTTTTTTCCTTTTTTTTAGTTTTTTTTTATTTTTTATTTTTTTTAGTTTTTTACCTTTTTTTAGTTTTTTTAGTTTTTTTAGTTTTTTAGCTTTTTTACTTTTTTTATTAGTTTTTAGTTTTTTTTTTGTAGTTTTTGCCTTTTTTTAGTTTTTTCAGTTTTTTTTTTTTAGTTTTTTAGTTTTTTTTTGTAGTTTTTGCCTTTTTTTAGTTTTTTTAGTTTTTTAGCTTTTTTATTTTTTTTATTAGTTTTTAGTTTTTTTTGTAGTTTTTGCCTTTTTTAGTTTTTTCAGTTTTGACGTCACCTGATCCAGTTTTTTCAGGTGACGTCACCTGACACATCCATCCACACATCCACAGACAGACAACTTATTTTTATATACTAGCTGTTGGGGTGGCGCTTCGCGCCACCCCAACACCTAGTTGGTGGGGGCGCTTCGCGCCCCCCCAAAGCCCCCCCGCGCGCGTAAGTCGTTACGCGCCATAATAGTTACGCGCCATTGTAGTTGTGTCCCTATGTCCCACCTGTGAATATAGATAGATATATATATATGGTTTTAACTACGTAAAACTTGCGAATATACAACATTCTTTGCTGTCCCATTGTCTTTGCATATAAATAGATTGTCAGGTTTACCGACTCTTGAACATGCAACATATAATGGTCCATGGGAAAACAATCTGTATCAGATCTATACCTCATGATTCTAATGATTGCCCTTGAGCTTTGTTGATGGTGATTGCTAATCGACCATTCCCTGTCCCGGTGTCCCGGTCGTCATTTACATCCCCCTGTTTCCCCCGGTGTCCCCGTTGTAGTTGTGTCCCTGTGTCCCGGTCGTCATTTATATTCCCTGTGTCCCGGGTCCCGGTCGTCATTTGTATCCCGGTGTCCCGGTCTGTATATACATTCGTTTTTTAGTTTTGTTTTTCTCCTTTATTTTTTTCCTTTTTTTTTCTTTTTTAGCTTATTTAGATTTTTAGATTTTTTAGTTTTTTTATTAGTTTTTAGTTTTTTTTTCTTTTTAGTTTTTTTTGTCCCGGTCGTCATTTATATCCCCCTGTTTCCCCCGGTGTCCCCGTTGTAGTTGTGTCCCTGTGTCCCGGTCGTCATTTATATTCCCTGTGTCCCGGTCGTCATTTGTATCCCGGTGTACCGGAGTTGTGTCCCTGTGTCCCGGTCGTCATTTATATTCCCTGTGTCCCGGGTCCGGTCGTCATTTGTATCCCGGTGTCCCGGTCTGTATATACATTCGTTTTTTAGTTTTGTTTTTCTCCTTTATTTTTTTCCTTTTTTTTTCTTTTTTAGCTTATTTAGATTTTTAGATTTTTTAGTTTTTTTATTAGTTTTTAGTTTTTTTTTCTTTTTAGTTTTTTTGTCCCGGTCGTCATTTATATCCCCCTGTTTCCCCCGGGTCGTCATTTATACTCCCTGTGTCCCGGTGCTTTGTTGATTGCTAATCGAACATTCCTTTTGTCCTGGTCGCTTTCTCTTTGAGTGTCGTCATTTATTTTTTTCTTTTTAGTTCTTTTAGTTTTTACCTTTTTTAGTTTTTTTTAGTTTTTAGTTTTTTTAGTTTTTTACCTTTTTTTAGTTTTTTTTAGTTTTTTTTAGTTTTTTAGCTTTTTTATTTTTTTTATTAGTTTTTAGTTTTTTTGTAGTTTTTGCCTTTTTTTTAGTTTTTTTAGTTTTTTAGCTTTTTTATTAGTTTTTAGTTTTTTTTGTAGTTTTTGCCTTTTTTTAGTTTTTTTAGTTTTTTAGCTTTTTTATTTTTTTTATTAGTTTTTAGTTTTTTTTTGTAGTTTTTGCCTTTTTTTTCTCTTTGAGTGTCGTCATTTATTAGTTTTTTCCTTTTTTTTTTAGTTTTTTATTGGTTTTTACCTTTATTTTAGCTTATTTTTCAGTTTTTTCCTTTTTTTTAGTTTTTTTTATTTTTTATTTTTTTTAGTTTTTTACCTTTTTTTAGTTTTTTTAGTTTTTTAGCTTTTTTACTTTTTTTATTAGTTTTTAGTTTTTTTTGTAGTTTTTGCCTTTTTTTAGTTTTTTCAGTTTTTTTTTTAGTTTTTTATTGGTTTTTACCTTTATAGTTTTTTTAGTTTTTTAGCTTTTTTATTTTTTTTATTAGTTTTTAGTTTTTTTTGTAGTTTTTGCCTTTTTTTAGTTTTTTCAGTTTTGACGTCACCTGATCCAGTTTTTTCAGGTGACGTCACCTGACACATCCATCCATCCATCCACAGACAACTTATTTTTATATATATAGATATATATATGTTTTTAACTACGAAAAACTTACGAATATACAACATTCTTCGCTGTCCCATTGTCTGTGAATATAAACAGATTGTCATGTTTACCGACTCTTGAACATACAACATATAATTGTCCATGGAAAAATAATCCGATCTATACCGTATTATTCTAATGATTGCCCTTGAGCTTTGTTGATGGTGATTGCTAATAAAATATCTCCTCTGTCCCCGTCGTCATTTATTTTTTCCCCTGTGCCCCCACCCGGCGTCCCCGTGGTAGTTGTTTCCCTGTGTCCCAGTCGTCATTTGTGTCCCTTTGTCCCAGTCTGTAACGTTATCTTATAATGACGTCATATATAAAGCCTTGTATAGTTATAATGACGTCATATGCAAACCCTCTTGCATATGAACAAAACAAATATGCATAAAACTTATTTATATATATATACTAGCTGTTGGGGTGGCGCTTCGCGCCACCCCAACACCTAGTTGGTGGGGGCGCTTCGCGCCCCCCCCCCCCCAAGCCCCCCCGCGCGCGTAAGTCGTTACGCGCCATATTAGTTACGCGCCATTGTAGTTGTGTCCCTATGTCCCACCTGTGAATATAGATATATATATATATATATATATATATATATATATATATATATATATATATATATATATATATATATATACATATATATATATATATATATATATATATATATATATATATATATATATATATATATATATATATATATATATATATATATATATATATATATATATATATATATATATATATATATATATATTTATGTTTTTAACTACGTAAAACTTGCGAATATACAACATTCTTTGCTGTCCCATTGTCTGTGCATATAAATAGATTGTTTACCGACTCTTGAAAATGCAACATATAATGGTCCATGGGAAAACAATCCGTATTCAGATCTATACCTCATGATTCTAATGATTGCCCTTGAGCTTTGTTGATGGTGATTGCTAATCTACCATTCCCTGTGTCGCCATCGTCATTTATATATCCCCTTGTGCCCCCCGGCATCCCCTTTGTAGTTTTGTCCCTGTGTCCCGGTCGTCATTTGTGTCCCGGTGTCCCAGTCTCTGATTTCTCTTTGAGTGTCCCGGGCGTCATTTATATTCCATGTGTCCCCGTGTCTCGGTCGTCATTTATATCCCCCTGTGCCCCCCGGCGTCCCCGTTGTAGTTGTGTCCCTGTGTCCCGGTCGTCATTTATATTCCCTGTGTCCCGGTCGTCATTTGTATCCCGGTG
Organism: Artemia franciscana; assembly: GCF_032884065.1. Classification (NCBI taxonomy): domain Eukaryota; kingdom Metazoa; phylum Arthropoda; class Branchiopoda; order Anostraca; family Artemiidae; genus Artemia; species Artemia franciscana. Next base: position 11,893,106 of record NC_088868.1, read on the forward strand.
TCCCGGTCTGTATATACATTCGTTTTTTAGTTTTGTTTTTCTCCTTTATTTTTTTCCTTTTTTATTTGTGTCCCGATGTCCCGGTCTGTAATTTCGTCAGTTGAAAACTTATGATGAAATAAATTTTTAATTTTTTCCCTTTTTTTGTTTTTAGTTTTTTTTTTATTGGTTTTTACCTTTTTTTAGGTTTTTTAGTTTTTTTCTTTTTTCTTTTTAGTTTTTTTTGAAGTTTTTATCTTTTTAGTTTTTTTTTATTTTTATTTGTATTTTTTTTAGTTTTCTTTTTCTCCTTTATTTTTCAGTTTTTTCCTTTTTTTAGTTTTTTTTCTTTTTTAGTTCTTTTAGTTTTTACCTTTTTTAGTTTTTTTTAGTTTTTTTAGTTTTTTAGCTTTTTTTATTTTTTTTTATTAGTTTTTAGTTTATTTTATGGTTTTTTCCTTTTTTTTAGTTTTTTTTTAGTTTTTTATCTTTTTTTAGTTTTTTTTTAGTTTTTAAGCTTTTTTAGATTTTTTTATTTTGTTTTCTTTTTTTTTGTAGTTTTTACCTTCTTTAGATTTTTGCTTCTTTTATTTTTTTTAGCTTTTTTAGTTTTTTTTTTCCTTTTTTTCTTTTTAGTTTTTTTGTAGTTTTTATCTTTTTTATTTTTTTGTATTTTTATTCATATTTTTTTAGTTTTCTTTTTCTCTTTTATTTTTCAGTCTTTTCCTTTTTTTAGTTTTTTTCTTTTTAGTTTTTAGTTTTTTTTAGTTTTTTACCTTTTTTTAGTTTTTTTAGTTTTTTTTTAGTTTTTTAGATTTTTTTAGTTTTTTTATTAGTTTTTAGTTTTTTTTGTAGTTTTTGCCTTTTCTTAGTTTTTTCAGTTTTTTTTAGTTTTTAGTTTTTTACCTTTTTTAGTTTTTTTTAGTTTTTTAGCTTTTTTATTTTTTTTTTCTTTTTAGTTTTTTTTTTTGTAGTTTTTACCTTTTTTTGTTTTTTTTCTTATTTTGTATTAGTGTGAAATAATTCAGACGTCATATGCGGACAAACATGACGTCACCTGATCCACAGATCCACAGATCCACACACAGACAACTTATTTTTATATATATAGATATAGATACAGTTTCATTTCAGTTTTCTTTTTTAGTTTTTTTATTTTCTTATTTTTTTCTTTTTTAGTTTTTCTTTTTTAAGTTTCTTCTTTTTATTGATAATAAACCTCAAAATTTTGGGTATCTGTTTTAAGGTTTTCGAATTACCTTAATCTTTTGTCAAAATATAGTTTTTTTTAGTTTTTTATCTTTTTATTTTTTTACGTTTTTTTCATTTAGGTTTTTTTTTTATTTTTTCAATTTTTAATTTTTTTTTAGTTTTTTCTTTTTAGTTTTTTTTTTAGTTTTTTACCATTTTTCTTTTTTCGAATTACTTTAATCTATTGTCAAAATATTTCAAAATATTTATGCAATTTCCAGTTTTTACATTCTAGTTTGTTTTCTTTTATATATATAGAAGATATAATCTGGCGTAACGGACAGACAACTTATTTTTATATATATAGATAGATAGATATATAGATTAGATACTAAAAAAACTAAAATCTAAAAAAGAAAAAAAAAGTAAAAAACAAAAAAGAAAAAACTAAAAAAAATAAGGAAAAAAGAAAAAATGAAATACGATTGACATTATATAATTTCATATGAGGAAACTATATATATATATATATATATATATATATATATATATATATATATATATATATATATATATATATATATAGAAAAGAAAAATGAAAACAAAACTAAAAAGAAAAAAAAGAAAAAACTAAAAAAACTAATAAAAAAATTAAAAAAGAAAAAACTAAAAAAGGAAAAAACTAAAAAAATAACTAAAAAACTAAAAAAAGAAAGAACTAAAAAAAGCAAAAAACAAAAAAATAACTAAAAAACTAAAATAGATAAACTAAAAAGAAAAAGACCAAAAAATTAAAAGAGGAAAAAAAACTAAAAATAATTGTTTGTTACTGCATGGCGTCATTGCAATATAAGGAAACTTTCATTTTAATACATGAAGTCATATTCAATATGACGTCTTATTCAATATTAGTTCTTGCGGCCCAAAGAGAAAGTACCACTAATTCTACAATGGCACCAAAAAGGGCACACCAAGAGGAAACACCCAGAGGTGCCATTTGGGTGGGGCAGGGGTGAGCAAATTCCCACCCCAGATTTTCCAGGGGGCCCAAGCTTCCACCAAAATGGGTCCTTTGTCGGCCACAATAATAACACTATTTGCTATTAACCATTGTCAAGTTCTAATTGAGAATCTAATTCTCAAGTTCTGTCAAATGCCCGTTTCCTAGATGATTATATTAATATTATAAACTAGCTGTTGGGGTGGCACTTTGCGCCACCCCAACACCTAGTTGGTGGGGTGCTTCGCGCCCCCCCCCCCAAGCCCCCCCCGCGCGCGTAAGTCGTTACGCGCCATATTAGTTACGCGCCATTGTAGCTGTGTCCCTGTGTCCCACCTGTGAATAGAGATAGATATAAACATATATTTTTAACTACGTAAAACATACGAATATACAACATTCTTCGCTGTCCCATTGTCTGTGCATATAAATAGCATTTATATTCCCTGTGTCCCGGTCGTCATTTGTGTCCTGGTGTCCCAGTTTGTAATTTCTCTTTGAGTGTCCCAGTCGTCATTTATATTCCCTGTGTCCCGGTCGTCATTTGTGTCCCGGTGTCCCAGTCTCTGATTTCTCTTTGAATGTCCCGGGCGTCATTTATATTCCTTGTGTCCCGGTGTCCCGGTCGTCATTTATATCCCCCTGTGCCCCCCGGCGTCCCCGTTGTAGTTGTGTCATTTATATTCCCTGTGTCCCGATCGTCATCCCGGTATACATTCGTTTTTGAATTGGTATATGATGAAATAAATTTTTAATTTTTTCCCTTTTTTCCCTTTTAGTTTTTTTTTATTGGTTTTGACCTTTTTTTTAGGTTTTTTAGTTTTTTTCTTTTTTCTTTTTAGTTTTTTTTGAAGTTTTTATCTTTTTAGTTTTTTTTATTTTTATTTATATTTTTTTAGTTTTCTTTTTCTCCTTTATTTTTCAGTTTTTTTCCTTTTTTTAGTTTTTTTTTTTCTTTTTAGTTCTTTTAGTTTTTACCTTTTTTAGTTTTTTTTAGTTTTTTAGATGAAAATTTTTTTAGTTTTATTCCTTTTTTTCTTTTCAGTTTTTTATTGGTTTTTACCTTTTTTAGCTTTTTTAGTTTTTTTCGTTTTTTCTTTTTACTTTTTTTTTTAGTTTTTATCTTTTTTATTTTTTTTTATTTTTATTCTTAATTTTTTTTTATTAGTTTTTAGTTTTTTTGTAGTTTTTGCCTTTTTTAGTTTTTTCAGGTTTTTTTTTTAGTTTTTAGATTTTTACCTTTTTTAGCCTAACCAGGATTTGAACCTGGGACCTTCATTCTCCGTTCTGACACCCTCTCTCACCGAGTGACTACTTCAGCATGTTCATTTTGGTGTTTTAAATGGTATATTATTAACCAAATTAATGTGTTTTACAATATACTAAGCATCGTCATAACAAAATTGACGACAACTAATTTCATGACGTCAGTCAACACAGAAATTAAGTTCTGAAATTAAGTCATGAAATTAGTTGCCGTCATTTTTGCTTTGACGGTGACGTCATTCAAGTTATATAAGACATATGTTCACGTAGAAATCTATTAATGTTTAAGTTTACAATGACTGATGAAGATGCTCAAGGAGTCTATGCCAAAAAACTTGCTGCTGATAGAGAAAGTCAGAAAAGAAAGCGTGCCGAGGAACTATCAGCAGCAAGTTTTTTGGCATAGACTCTTGAGCATCTTCATCAGTTATTGTAAACTTAAACATTAATAGATTTCTACGTGAACATGTCTTATATAACTTGAATGACGTCACCGTCAAAGCAAAAATGACGACAACTAATTTCATGACGTCAGCCGACACAGAAACATGACGTCACCTGACAACTAATTTCATGACATCAGCCGACACAGAAACATGACGTCACCTGATCCACAGACAGACAGACAACTTATTTATATATATATAGAAGATAGAAGATAGATATATATATATATATATATATATATATATATATATATATATATATATATATATATATATATATATATATATATATATATATATATATATATATGTTTTTAACTACGTAAAACTTGCGAATATACAACATTCTTTGCTGTCCCATCGTCTGTGCATATCTGTGCATATAAATAGATTGTCAGGTTTACCGACTCTTGAACATGCAACGCATAATGGTCCATGGGAAAACAATCCGTATTCAGATCTATACCTCATGATTCTATTGATTGCCCTTGAGCTTTGTTGATGGTGATTGCTAGTCGACCATTTCCTTTGTTGCCGTCGTCATTTATATATCCCCCTGTGCCCTCCGGCGTCCCCGTTGTAGTTGTGTCCCTGTGTCCGGGTCGTCATTTATATTCCCTGTGTCCCCGTCGTCATTTGTATCCCGGTGTCCCAGTCTGTGATTTCTATTTGAGTGTCGCGGGCGTCATTTATATTCGTCAGGATATTGTAGGGCATCGTAGCATCGATGAGTTTAAGCAATTCTTGTCATCTGATTGTTTCGCCTATAAAGAATATTATCTCGAGGTAAGAACTGATCACCGACCACAACGATTGCCACTTTGTTGATAGTTGCGTATGAGGAGGCATCAATTCGATTGCTGTTTTTAAGCAGAAGCACTAAATTATTATTTTTGTGGAAAAGATGATATATATAAATATATATATATATATTTTCTTTTTAGTTTTTTTGTAGTTTTTACCTTTTTTAGTTTTTTTCTTCTTTTGTATTAATGCTAAAGCCAAGGTTCAAACCTGGAGCCTCTCGGACCTAGAACCTGAAACAACGCTTTACCAACTCAGCTACTTCGGCGTGAATAAATTCGTTTTGAGCAGCTTCCTCTGGTGTTGCCATTGTTGTCCTGGTCGTCATTTATTTTGCCTGTGTCCCGGTCGTCATTTGTGTCCCGGTATCCCGGTCTGTAATTTCTCCTTGAGTGTCCCGGTCGTTATTTATATTCCCTCTGTCCCGGTAATCATTTGTGTCCCGGTCTGTAATTTCTCTTTGAGTGTTTTTTATATATATAGATAGATATAATTATAAAATTGTCAGGTAATTTTCTATTTTGAAATAAAAACTAAAAATTATTGCTCAGACAACATAAATATTTTTGATATTTACATAATAGCTTTAGTGGTTCTGGACTGAAAACTAAATATGCTAATCAAATTGGGAATTGCAATCTTTTAGGTTGAAAAGGCAGATCCCTTGGAATCATGAGAATGCGTGGAATAAGAAAAGCCTCACCCTCAAAAGGCCCTGTCAAGATTGTTGCCTCTATTACGTTATAACAAATATAACACGTCATTTGTGTCCCGGTGTCCCGGTCTGTAGTTTCGTTAGTCGACAAACATGACGTCAGACGACAAACAACTTCATGACGACATACAGCTCAATCCTTATAATGACGTCAGTCGACAAACATGACGTCAGTCGACACACAAACATGACGTCAGTCGACAGACCGACAAACAACTTATTTTTATATATATATATATATATATATATATATATATATATATAGAGAGAGAGAGAGAGAGAGAGAGAGAGAGAGAGAGAGAGAGAGAGACTAGCTGTTGGGGTGGCGCTTCGCGCCACCCAAACACCTTGTTGGTGGGGCGCTTCGCGCCCCCCAAGCCCCCCCGCGCGCGTAAGTCGTTACGCGCCATATTAGTTACGCGCCATTGTAGCTTTGTCCCTGTGTCCCACCTGTGAATAGAGATAGATATAAATATATATTTTTAACTACGTAAAACACGCGAATATACAACATTCTTCGCTGTCCCATTGTCTGTGCATATAAATAGCATTTACATTCCCTGTGTCCCGGTCGTCATTTGTGTCCTGGTGTCCCAGTTTGTAATTTCTCTATGAGTGTCCCGGTCGTCATTTATATTCCCTGTGTCCCAGTGTTGCGGTCGTCATTTGTGTCCCGGTGTCCCGGTCTGTAATTTCTATTCAAACAATCCCTGTGTCTCAATCGTCAATTATATATCCCGCCTGTGCCCCCGGTGTCCCCGTTGGAGTTGTGTCCCTGCGTCCCGGTCGTCATTTATATTCCCGGTCGTGATTTGTGTCCGGGTGTCCCAGTCTGTAATTTTTCTTTGAGGTTTTGGTCGTCATTTATATTCCCTCTTTGTCGGTCGACATTTGTGTCCCGGTCTGTAATTTATCTTTGAGTGTTTTTTCTTTTAATTTTTTTAGTTTTTTACATTTTTTCAGTTTTTTTTCCTCTTTATTGTTCAGCGTCACTATGAAGTACATATCGCCGAACCCTTGTTTTTTAACTTAAATCTGGTAGGCATTGATGACCTTATCCAAGTCAAAATCCCAAACCCAATCATCATCGCTATCATTTTCAGTTTTGATATGTTTTGACTCTCGCTTTCCAGGTTGATTTTTACTGCGTGGTTTTGCGTTCTTTAGCCGCAAGCCTGTTTTCTTGCTGTTCTTGTGATTCCTCGGCACGCTTTCTTTTCTTACTTTCTCTATCAGCTGCAGGCCTGTTTTCTTGCTGTTCTTGTGATTCCTCGGCACGCTTTCTTTTCTTACTTTCTCTATCAGCAGCAAGTTTTTTTCCATAGACTCTTTGAGCAGCTTCCTCGGCTGTTGCCATTGTAGGTTCTTCAGTCATTTTACAATTAAACATTTTTCCGTGAACGCATGTCGAAAATGACGAAAACTAACTTCATAACGTCAGTCGACACAGAAACATGACGTCACCTGACAGACACATAGACAGACAACTTATTTTTATATATATAGATTCTGAATATTTGCAGTAGTTTCTCTAAATTTATAGACTAAAATAAGACAGTTCCTGGCCTATCATTTCTTGATGGAATCGTTCCTTGTTATCTTCCAATTGCACTACATAGAAGCAATTACACGAGCGACGAAATTGCTGTTTCAGCAACTCCATGCTGTCACCATCGACTTGGTTATTTCTCGATTGCACACCCTGATTCAGGCCACAAGAAGCAAACTCGCAGACCTGTGTTCAGATTCTTCATTTTGTATCACTTTTCAAGAAGGCTAAAGAGTTTGCAACAGAACTCGAAATTGAAGTACCTGCTAGGAATGGACCCGCGACTAGACCCTCCTTTTTTGGTCAGAAAGGAAGACTTCGAAGAACTCAAAAGATCACCAAGCATCTGAAATAATTTGTGAAACAAACCGTCTAACAACAATCAGATTTTTTTTATAACGAATGAAGCAAACAGATGCTTCATTCGTATCGCTTTTCGTGAAGGCTAAAAAGTTTGCGACAGAACTCGAAATCGAAGTACCTGCTGTGAATGAACCCCTGACTAGACCCTCCTTTGTTGGTCAGAAAGGACGACCTCGAAGAACTCTAAAGATCACCAAGTAACTGAAATAATTTGTGAAACAACCGTCTGACAACAATCTGAACCAACTTTGACGCTAGGAAAGAATTTCATCGAATCTGGAATTCGGACTACTACTTTCGCGGATGAAATGAAGCGAGAATACTTCGAAACTTTTGACCATCTACTAGCCGAATTTGACAGAAGGTTCACAGATAACTCACCAGTGCTGAGTACACTCGAAGCCTTGGATCCAAGCTCAACCAAGTTTATGGACACAGAGCTGCTCAAGCTTTTCTCTTCTCTTTACGGTGAGCTGGATATCGACAGCTTTTTTCTCGAATCTCAAGCTGGTATTGCCAAGCATTTCTTGCCCAATGAGGAGAAAAAGCCAGAAAACTTCCTAGACATTGTCGACCATCTTCAGGCATTACCAGTGGCTTACTCAGAAGTAATTACTGTTACTTCTTACTAAGTACTTCATATTGCTGCCACACTTCCTGAGACAACAGCAAGAAATAGGCGTTTGTTTTCTAGCCTAGAAATAGTGAAAAACTACCTGCGGTCTACAACAGGAGATAATCATCTCATTCACCTCCTTTTGATATTTGCAGAGCAGAATTTAGTAAAAATTTGGACTACAACCAGCTTGTTGACGATTTTGCAAAGATGAAAGCTCAGCGGCTCCCCTTGTTACCTTGAATGTTGTTATATTTTTTTTTTATTTTTCATGTTATGTTTTTCCTTTTTATAAATATTTTTGATCTGGAAGATTTCTATTGAAGGGACACTGAGATTTTTTTACAACCCTCAGCATAACAATGAAGGTTACTTTCCCCAACATATTGTTTACTTAAATAAGAAAGTTTCTCGCTGAGGAATGCCAGCCTGTAGTCTTTTTGAATTTTCCACTTTCAGTTTAATCGCTTAACCTCGTTCATTGTATTCTTTTTTGTTATAATTAATCTTAGAGGTCAGTGTGGCTGAGTTCCACATTTGGTTACAGTACATTTCCAAGCAACACATGGTTGCTGAAAATGCATTTTTATTTAGAATATTTGATCAATGTACTGCCAAAACCCAAATTTTTCTTACGCAACACAGTGAATCGGGGGGGGGGCCAGATGGAGGTCATGCCAAACCCAAGATTTGGCCCAAATGGCGCCTCTGGAAACACCAGAGCAACGCAAAACCAGGCTTCAAGAGCAAGGAGCGGCTCAAAGAGAAAGGAAAAGATTAGGCATATCAAGTTTACGTCAACAAAATCGCGTCGATGAATCACCAGAGCAAGGCGAAACCTTCTTTTTTTAGTTTTTTCTTTTTTAGTTTTTTTCTTTTTTAGTTATTTCTTTTTCAACTTTTCTTAGTTTTAGTTTTTTTCTTTTTTAGTTTTTTCTTTTTTTAGTTTTTTCTTTTTTCTTTTAATTTTGTTTAGCTTTTGTCTTTTTTTTCTTTTTAGTTTCTATTTTTATTTTTTAGTTTTTTCTTTATTTTCTTAGTTTTTTAATTTTTTTTAGTTTTTTTTTTCTTTTTAGTTTTTTTTCTTTTTCTTTTTTTTATACTTTTTCTCTTTTTAGTTTTTTTTTCGTTTTTTCTTTTTTTAGTTTCCTTTTCCTTTTTAATTTAAAGACTACAGAGCTAAAGATAAATTTAGTTTTTTTGTAAAACAAATTTTGTTTTGAAATCATTTTTGTTAATTATATAAGGTTTTAAACTTTTACGTCAATATCCTTTAAATGAGCTATTATACACCTCTCTATGATTTTCCAGTGCTCATCTAGCTGAGGAGAAAAAAGAATGGAAAAGAAGAAAAATATGCCGTATATGAAGAAAATCGTGGTTTCAGCCACTTTTTTTAATTTTCAAGATAATTTGTTTCCCTTGTTGTCAAGGAGGCAAACTCGTGCCTCTTTAAAGAGGCGAACCACGACAATGCTAAGCAATCTTCGGTTCCAGTGGTCGCAGAGGGATGGAAAGGGATGCATTTCATAGCCCGAGCTCCAACTGAGAAACCTGCCAAATTTCATCCCCCTCCGACTTTTTTCTTCATGGGGAAAATCTGGCCGAAATTTCCGACCCCCCAACCCCACTCCCCTTTAACGTTGTCCGATCGGGCTGAAATTCACAAGTTAAGGTCCCCTAGGGCCCAGGAGCTTATCCGCGAAATTTCAGCTCCGATAACTCCTTCCCTGTTTTCCAGAAACCACGCATAGCCACTTAATGTTCATGTTCTCCTTTTGTTTTTTTTTTCGCCACGCCTACAGGTCACAGCCGACATCGGATCTGGGTGTACGAAGACTCATTTGACGCGGAATTCTCCGAGTAATTTTGCTTGAAAGTTTCGTCGGAAAATCTTAACCCCCCGATTTTCTAGCTTAGAAAAACCCCATTTCCCCATAAGAGCCCATGTTAAGTTTTTTGTTGTTAAAAGTTACGAATTTCAACATTCAAGTACATCAAAATGATCAGCTCGACATGGCGAGACTGACTGAAAGCTTCAAAAAATTCTGTCTTAATCCGTAAAATTTTTATTTGAGAAAAATGACAGAAACCCTTTTTTTTCTGCCACGCCTACAGGTCACAGCCGACATCGGATCTGGGTGTACGAAGACTCATTCGACGCGGAATTCTCCGAGTAATTTTCCTGGAAAGTTTCGTCGGAAAATCTTAACCCCCCGATTTTCTAGCTTAGAAAAACCCATTTCCCATAAGAGCCCATGTTAATTTTTGAAATTCTTAAAGTTATTTAAAAGTTATATTTACACACATGCAGGTATTTCGACTTCAAACATGCCTGGTTAGCTCAGTCGGTAGAGCGTGGGACTTTTAATCCTAAGGTTAAGGGTTCAAGTCCCTTATCGGGCGGTTTTTTTCACAAAATATGAAAAAAACTTCGTTTTCTTAAAGAGTTAAAGAGGCTGCGTCCCAAAATCGAACCTTAAAACGTACAGGAATTAGGAGTGGCAGTCCTAATTCCTGTACGAGGAGTACAGGAATTATTAAATTACATCCACCATGGATTGTAGAAAAAAGGACAAAAATAATATGAAAAAAACTTCGTTTTCTTTAAGAGTTAAAGAGGCTGCGTTCCAAAGTCGAACCTTAAAACGTACAGTAATTAGGAGAGGCAGTTGGGGGGCTGCCGCCCCCCAAAACTCCCGCTTTTAAAGACTCTTTTGTACAGGTTTTTTGTTTTGTTAATTAAAAGAGGGCCTTTCCGAAGCCAAGAGCGGGGGGTTAGGGAGGCGGCAGCCCCCCTCAACAAAAAACCTGTACAAAATAGTCTTTAAAAGCGGGAGGTTGGGGGGGGGGCGGCAGCCCCCCAACTACCTCTCCTAATTCTCGTACGTTTTAAGGTTCGACTTTGGGACGCAGCCTCTTTAACTCTTTAAGAAAACGAAGTTTTTTTCATATTATTCAAGTCAAGAGATGGTAAGTTTCCTATATAGGGGTCTCAAACATGGTGGTTCTAAAAGTGTACTGCTTCTTTTTTTTATGGTTCTAGTTTCAGGAGTTATGGACAATTTCATTTTCTACTATGGGGCGTGATCGTCTAATGTTATGTTGCTAGGTACCGCTGCAGCTCAGATGCAATTTTAATTATATTGACAGCACTATTGTAGCAAGTTTTTTTTATTCAAGTTTTTCTATTTTAAGCTAAAATTTAGTATACAACCAATACCATAAAAAAAAATCGTTGTTAATGGACTTCATTTTTTGTGAATCGTTTTTGAGGAAACACGAAACAAAATTGTGTCCTGTCTTTCAATTTTAAGCTGTTTTGAACGGAAGTAACAAGTCGTTAGATCACATCATTACAATAGAATGGGTGTTATAAGTAAATTGAGAAGTCCATTATTTTACACTTTTGGCGTTGTTGGAGTAATACATTACTTAGAAAAAAGATGAATATGCAAGTTCTGGATAATTTCGGTATTGTTGTTGAAAAGTGCAGCCGAAGTATCAGAGGATTATTTTCCAAAATAATTGAAATTATAAACGAGGAAAAGGTAGAATCTGTCCCAGCAAGTGATGACAAAGAGGTTTCCCTAGGAAAAAGAATCACGGAACTAAGTTCAAGCAGTCTCACAAGTGATCCAATAAAAGAAACAGTGTCTTGAAGTTGGAGCAGAATCGTCGCGTGTCAAGAAAGAATTAAATGGAAGTGAAACCGATAAATGTAAAGTGGGGTCCTTCAATGATACTAACAAAAAAGAGCAAAAAATGACCCGAAAGAATCCTGAAATCAAGCTAAAAAGAACCGATGAAGAAACCAAAAGCTGGTTGAAAAAACTGGAAAACTTAGACAAAATAAACAGTAGTGTTCAATTCCCAACACCAGCGTTTAGTTTTTTAAGTAAATGTGCCAGTGATAATTCTGTATATAAATGTAACCAGTTTTTAGTTTTATATATAATTGTGCCAGTGACAAGTTTGATATTTTTTATCATGTGCAAATGTAACAGTATTCAGTTCAATATGTAAATGTGCCAGTGTTAAGATCGATATTTTTCAACATGTGTAAATGTACGAGTAATCGGTTCAATATCTAAATGTGCCAGTGATGAGTACTGTATATAAACGTAACAAGTGTTTAGTTTTATATAAAATTTTACCCTGGCACATAAAATGTGCCAGTCATGAGTTCTGTGTATAAACGTAACAAGTATTTAGTTTATATCTAATTGTACCAGTGTTCTAGTCACCTTCTCAAAAGTCAAAGGTGATTGGAGGGCATCTATCATCCCCTCCCTACGCCCTTTCTTCCTGCAATGTATCCAATTGAAGTTTTGAGATGGCCACTCTATTCAAAAGAGTCTGAAAACCAGACAAAAAAAAAAAAAATAACTCTGGAGTCGACACGACCCCCGAGAACCCAGTAACAAGGCTTGTTAGTTATTCCCCGGGGTCATATAAGGTTTTTACGGTAAAGGTGGTCGCATAGACTTTGAGGAATCCCATTTGATTGGAAATTTTAAAGTTCAAGATACCTTTTCAATAGAAAAAGTAATTGGAGGGCGACCAGCCCTCCACACCCTCTCTACCCCAGTTGTATCCTATTGAAAATTTGAGATAGCCCTTTTGTTCAAAATAGTCTGAAGGTCATATAAATATACCTTTGGGGTTTAACTAGCCCCAAGAACCCTGGGGTAAGGGTTCTAAGTTTTTTCTTAAGGACACACAATGACTTTTATACAAGAGATGGTCATATAAACTTTAACACTGTCACAAGTGCTGATGCACACTCACTCACCCACACTCAATCACCAACTCACACTCACTCTCTTACTCACTGACAATCACTCCGTCAATCACACCCACACTCACTCTCTCACTCGCTCACTCATACTCACTCACTCGCTCGCTGACTCAAACTCCTATTGAATCAAGTCCAATTTATAGCAATATTTTTTTTAAATAAAATATTTTTCTTTAGTTTTTGTCTTCTTTTTTTTTTACTTTTTATTTTTTTAGGTTTTTCCTTTTTAGTTTTTCCTTTTTTATTATTTTTTAATTTTTTAGTTTTTCCTTTTTTTAGTTTTTTCTTTTTTAGTTTCTTCTTTTTTAAATTTTTTCTTTTTTAGTTTTTCTTTTTTTCTTTTTTTTTCTTTTTTTTCACTTCTTTTTTTCTTTTTAGTTTTTTTTCAATTTTTTTTTTATTTAGTTTTCCTTTAGTTTTTTTTTCTTTTTTTCCTTTTTTCCTTCTTTTAATAGATGATTGTTTTTTGTTTATTTTTCCTTTTTTAGTTTTCTTTGTTTTTTATTTTTTTTTTGTTTTTTCTTTTTTTTTATTTTTTTGTAATTTTGGGAATGCATAAAGTGGAAATTAATAAAGTTGTATATATTTTACGCAATGATACGACAGCCCCAAGAGGGAAATGATACAATAAAGCCTTTTGAAAAGTATTGCTTAGAATTTGCGTATGCATAAAGTCAAAATTAATAAGGTCATATATATTTTACGCGATAAAACGACAGCCTTATGAAGGAAATGATGCAATAAAGCCTTTTGAAGAGTATTGTTCAGTATTAGTGGAATGCATTAAGTCGAAATTAATAAAGTTGTATATAAATTAAGCGATGATACGACTGCCCTATGAGGGAAATGATACAATAAAACCTTTTCAAAGAAATATTTAGTCTTGGCGAGAAGCATTAAGTCAAAACTAATGAAGTCACATATATTTTAAGCGATGATATGGTAGCCCTATGAAGGAAATAATACAGTAAAGGCTTTTGTAGAGTATTGTTTAGTATTGGTGTATGCATAGAGTCGAAATTGATTAAGTCGTTATGTATTTTAAGCGATGATACAACAACCCTATCAGGGAAATGATAGAATCAAGGCTTTTGAAAAGAGTTGCTTAGTATTGGAGATATGCATAAAGTCAAAATTAATAAAGTTGTCGAAATTAATTAATAAACAAGCAATGATAAAACAATCTTACGAGGGAGATGATACAATAAAACCTTTTGAAAAGTGTTATTTAGTATTTTAATAAAGAAAAAATCTCTTGACCACAGTAAACTTAGTGATAAATGCAACCTAGTAAAAAATAAACAAGGTCAATAATACTATAGTAAAGAGTGAACTCAAGCTCAATCCAGGTTGCAGTGGTAGGTTAGAGCCTTGTAAGAAACGATCATACCCCATAGTAAGAAATGGAAAAAAAAATTCAGATAAAAAAATAAACTATTAGCCTCACCTTGTCTAAGACCCCTATATAGGAAACTTACTTTCCTTGGCTTACACAAAAAGGGATATATACTGGCTTGAAAATAAAAAAAAACTGGGTACAACCGCGATATTCTGCATAAACAGTATCTTTTTTTCTGCTTACTTCTCCTCAGATAGCGGGGCGCTTGAACATCGTTTAGGGTTGTTTACTGGCTCATTTTAAAGTAAATTGATGGGGTTATGAAACTTTTGTGATTAAAAAAAAATTATCTGGGTTGCAGCGATAGCTTGTAACATAATAAAAGAGACGATCACGCCCCATAGTAATAACTATAGTAGCCCATAAATCCTAAAAATGGACTAAAAATGGCCTAAAAATGGACTAGAGAGCTTTTTGGCGGAACAAATGATTTTTGGCGGAAATAGTCCTAGTTTATAAGCTTCAGCTTTTCTGATTTTTTTTTAAGTTCTATTTCTGATTTTAAGTTCTATTCAGTGTTCTTAAAAAAAATCTTTTTTATATTGATTTATTCGTATTTTTTTAAATTAGGACAGTTTTTTTCATGTGTTTATTGGAATAAAGTTTATTTGGAGTACAAATTTACGTGAAACGCGTAGAATATTGGATTGCAATACGAATTGTGAGCGAAATTCGACAAGTCAATTTTACTCCTACCATTCTTGACACTATCTGAGAAATGAATTTTTCTGTCTGACTAATAAGCCTGTTTAAATTTTTACTGATTGATAGCCTTATGTCTAGCGCTTGTGTTACAACCTCTGATTCGCCAGTGAGGGAACTGAACTTATCTTCAAGTGTTAGTTTTTTTTATACTTCGTTACAGTCAAAATACAAAAAAGAATTGTAACGACGTTGCTGATTCCTACCGATTCTTCATGATCAATTGATCAATTGTATTTAAAAGCCTTTCATAATTAAATAACATAATTTTGAAACCAAAATTGTTTTTCATGAAAAACGGCATTTTTTCTATAGCTCTATAGTAGCAAATAAGCAAGAAGTAGCAAATAAACAAATAAGGCCACCTACAGAAGCTTTGTGACCATTTTATTGGAAGTGACAGATCAGTATATTAGTCCTGGCTAGTCCCCGAAGCCACGCCTGAATCAAAATTCGGCGGCAGCGGAGAGAATTTATGTCGGTGGCAGCGCGCCACCTATTTTTCGGCGTTTTCGCAATTTTTAAGGCATTTTTCAGTTACTTTTTTAATTTTCTTTGGAATTTTTAATACTGTCTTTATAGAAATTCTTGGCATTTTTCACAATATTTATAAGCCCTGAATTTTCTTTCTTTCATCGTTACCTAGTTATACAATACCTTGTCCGAGTGTTTAGGCAGTGTTTATACATAGGCTACTTAGATCTACAATATTTGCCTTACGACATGACTTTGCAAAAACTAGCGGAGGTTTCTAGATCGTGAGATTTACGCTTAGCTCAGCAAGCGGTAGACTAGAAAATAGGAGTGTAGGACTATTCATAAGATTGAGAGTTTGGAATCCGTGTTCAAATACCAAATACCCTTTAATACTGAATGTATGTAATAATAACAAAGAAAAGAAAAAAAAGATCCATTGTAGCTGAGTGCAAAAGCTTAAATTATTCCTTTGAAAGCTTTGACTACCTTGTAATTATCACGTATAAAAAAGGAGCTTGTTCACGCGATGTGGAGCTAACATCGAACGTTTAGCAGCGACTAATCGCTAAATTCAGCGTAAAATCGCTGAAAATTGCCCACAGATGGCAGCGACAGTAGAACGTCCGTAGTTCCAGGTGTACTCACTTGGATAAGCTATATAGGGCTAAATAAAAATCGGCGATACTTATTCATCGGTGGACCGCCACCACCGAACCTCACGGTGGCGCGCCGGCGCGCCGACATGTTTTCGGTGGCGGCGAGTTGAGTTATTTTCGGCGGCGGGCCGCCGACTTTCGGCACGGCTTCGGAGACTAGTCCTGGCACCCTTGCTTCCCACTTTGTGTCAGTTTCTAGTTAGTGTCAGTTAATTATTTTTATTAAAACTAGAAAAATACCTGAAAATTTTAAAATTAGTTTCACTTCTTACGTCACATAATATGTAATAAATGAATGCAATATCTAAGCACGTTTATCTTTCGACAAGATAATTTATTTTATTTTAGTTCTCAGTTCAGAATCGCTAAAGTTATTATGTAGACTGCAAAATATTTATTGAATCTGAGCAATAATTAAATTTTTTATTTAAAACTATAAAAATGCGTGAAGTTTATAATTAGATTTGTCTTTGATAGGTTCTAAGTTTTCGATCCGAGATTTTAGGGAACGGTTTGGAGCATAGTGACTTAAAACCTAGACAAGAAATGGTCTCAAGTTAAAAAAAAAAGAAAAGAAAATATAAAAGACAAAAGTATCAGAGTCTAGTAATCCGAAAAACTACTTTAAGAAACTATATTTATCTCTTGACACAGAAAGGATTGAACTCGCAAACCTACAATCATGAGGCACACTTACATCCACTCTACTATGACAAGATATTTAATAGTTCGAATTTACCACAAAAATATGTGTATCCTTTTGATGAACGGATTTTAATGGTAATCTTTTATTATGATTATATACCTAAGACTATGATGTCATTCATCAATCTTGACCATTAAAATGCAGTTTTTTTTGTAAGAAAATGATTTTACATTAAAAATTGTTTTTGCTAATACTAAAAGGTTTCTAAATACAGCAATTTTCTTTAAAACCTTAACTTTATCTTAGATCCTCCTGTGCCTCCAGAGGCAACCAGGGTGTCCAAGAAGTTTCCAGTCGTCTCTGAAACTTGCGGCTGCGCCAATGTTTTCCCACTCCGGTTTCATCGAGGCGTGAAGGTGCCACAGATCATTGTTGTAGGTATTAAGGGGTGTATTTTTGGGTCTTCCTCTGTGGCAGGTGCCTTCAGGTAACCAGAAAAACGTAGATTTGGGGATTCTGGAATCATCCATGCGCAGCAAGTGTCCGAAGCAGTTCTATCTGCGCCTTCGTATGGTCTCAATGAGGAACGGTTGATCTGTTATGTTTCTAATGTGCTCGTTCGTTACCTTCTGGGTCCAGTGGATGCCGAGAAGTCTACGTAGGCACATGTTTTCAAAAGACTGAATTCTTCTCTCTTGTTCATGGTTAGGATACCCTGTTTCAGATGCATAGAGGAGGACGGGAAGGACGTTACAGTTGAACAGGCGGAACTTAAACTGGAGAGAGAAAGCACTCGACCTCCAAACTTTTTTAAGCCTGTTGAAGGTGATGCTAGCCTGGCTGTGGATCCCGTGTTACCGATAGTGCTGCCGAGATATATGAAATAGACCACGTTGTTGTCATCACATTATATGTTAATAGGTGAATCTCTAGTTGCCATGCCTTTGGTTTTACTGGCATTGGTATGAGTCCAAAACCTTCTGCTTTTTGTTGAACGCTCGTCCGCAGCGCTTGAAACCGTGACTTGCAGGTTTCGAGGATGGCAGTATAGTCAGAAAAATCTAGGTCGTTCAGGAGGCGATCATTTAGGCGAAGCCCAGTTGAGTCGACGCTCCTTAATATGAAGTTGATGACGACTTTGAACAGTAGCGGAGATAACACGCACCCTTGTTTCACCAAAGGAGAGGATGGGAAATTTACGTAAATTTTCCTCTGCTGTCTTCACACAGTAGGTTGTATCTTCATATATCGCCATGATGAGATTTTCTATGATTTCGGGGATACTATAGTGTTGAAGGAGCTTATAGAGAGAGTGGCGGTGATTCGAAATGAGTCGAAAGCCTTTTCAGAGTCTATAGAGATCATATAGAGTTTATTGCACCGTTCGCATCTCTCCTCCGTGGGCATTGTAGGGTGAATACCAGGTCCGTGCAAGAGCGGTTTGGGCGGAGGCCATGCTGTTCACCACGCAGGTATTCATCTAGGTGATGTTGTATTTGGGAAACGATAATGTGGGACAACAGTCTGCCAGGAATCGAGAGAAAGCTGACGTCTCGCCGGTTGTTACAGAGCGTGGTATCACCCTTCTTGAAGAGCTTCACGAGCGTACTGTGGTACCATTCTCAGGGTAATTTGGTTGTTGTCCAGATGGTTCCAAAGAAGTCTTTCCAATAGGTGACACAGGTGTCCATAGAGCATTTCAGCATTTCCACCGTGATGCGGTCGTCTCCTGGTGATCTGCCGTTTTGAGTGCCTTCAGAATGTTGTCTGCAATCGGGGCTCGGTGTTGATGTCTAGCGAGATCTGAGAATCTTTGGGCATGGAGATTGGCTCGTCCGGGGTTGGTCTGTTCAGGATTTTGTCGAAGTGGTCGGCCCACACCTCCTTCTTCTCTTTGGGACCTCATTTGTTATCTTGTACAACGACCTGCTGTCTCCATTCTCAACAGCTTCTTCAGCTTTCGCGGCCTTTGCTTCGTAGAAGTGGCGTTTGTCTCGGCGCGCACTCTTTTTGACAGATTTATCAATCTGTCTTAGTTCTCGATCTTGTAGATCTGATTTGCGTCATGACAGGCAAATATCTAAGCTTTTGCGGCTCCTCTCCTCTATGAGTTGTTAAGTGCGGTCCGATAGCCACTGATCCTTCAGTTTCTTCCGGTGCCCAAGTGTCTTGCTTGCTGACTCAATGTACAGATTCTTTATCTGATCCCATATCATCTCCTGGTCGTCTTTATCACTAATGTAGAGAAGACACGTGATGACCCCCTCCTCCCCCCAACCTGAAGTCAATATGACGTTGAAAGACATAATCAGAAGGGGAGATTGAAAGAAACTTTCCATTCAAATCCGAAAAAACTATCTTGGTGGTACCGGTCCCCTTCCCTCTGAAAAATACTACGATATTATTTGGAGCTGTATACTTTACGTCGTCATGGCATATAAGAAATTAAAAATACTAATCAAGCTCACAGGAAAGAAGCCAACAGCTTCTTAGAATAAAACATTTGTAATTTTTTATTTAGTTTTAGTGTTTTAAAATGATATTCTTTCATCTTGATTCCATTTTCCATTAAAACGCTAAATATGTTTATAGTTCGATTTATATTTACATGTGTAGTTTGATTTTGAATATGCTGTAAAGAAACGAAAATCAGCGATAGCTGCCAAGCTTTTGTTATTAAACCTGTCTACTGCTACTACAACTACATTTTTTATGGCACTTGTCTAAAGATGAACCATGAAAAACCATACAAAACTTTCAAATGTTGGTTGATAATTTTTAAAAGCATTTTTTAATAGTTTTTTTTTTACGCATTAATTGGAGTAAGGCTTATTTGGAGTAAAGACCCGTTCAAAATATCAATAGAATTTTGAATCAGTTTTAATGCAAGATTCAAATAAAAAGGTACTTAACCACTGTACTTTATTAGTGTTAATCAATAAAGCAAAACTTTAAAAGCTATTGATAATTTTTAATAGCATTTGTTTGATTTCAGTTTGATGAAGCAATCTTTTAAATAGCAAATGATCAACGAACGATATGTCGCTTGATTTTCCATAAAATTGAAAGGGTGAGATTTAATGAGGAAATAACAATGATGAAAATTAATTATACATTAGCCTAATAAAACTAAACTAGTAAAACTAAATTAAACGTTTCAGTATACTGGTATACGAGACAAAAAGAATTCCCGGAAGTCTGAGCAGGATTTAACTTGTAAATTTTATAACAAAGAACGAAACCAGTTTGGGATATATTATATTTCCTTAAACCGCAAAAGAAAAAATTCTATCCAACAAGGTATGAGAGGAAGGCACCTCTTCATCTGATTATGTTAATTCCAATTTGTTCCACTTATTCATTTGTGGTAACATCTATTCGTATTAAACTTGACTACTCATTTTAAGTTCTATTCAGTGTTCTTAAAAAAAACCTTTTTTATGTTGATTTATTCGTGTTTTTTTTTAAATTAGAACAGTTTTTTCATGTGTTTATTGGAATAAAGTTTATTTGGAGTACAAATTTCCGTGAAACGCGTAGAATATTGGATTGCAATACGAATTCTGAGCGAAATTCGACAAGTCAATTAAATTGTGAATCAATGTTAATGCAAGATTCAAACAAAATGTTACTTAACCACTGTATTTTATTGAAGCATAAATTTATTAGGATAATGTCCAAGAAAATAGCAAAAACGTTTCAAACTCGTCTGCAGAAAGAAGTAGGAAAACGGCAATGTCAATATCAAATAATTTGAATAGGAGTCTTGCTAAAGTTGTAAGACTTTATCTATCTAGTTAATTGCTATCTAGTTAACTCCTTCTAGTTAATTAAATAAAAAAAACAAGTTTTTTTAAATGAAATCAAAGTTCCTCCTCAACGCCCCGCTCTTTACGCTAAAGTTTGACTCTTTCTCTTAACTCTATTTTTAAAACAGTAAGAAATTTTAGCGTAAAGAGTGAGGCGTTGAGGAGGAAAAGCCCCTTTCATATACGGAGTAATTTCTGTTCGTTTTAAGTTTCAGTGTTGCTCCTTACTTTCATTTGAAAAAAAACTTGTTTTTTTTTTAATTTCTGGACGTTTTTGAATTAATGCATGTTTTGATCTTGGCTTTCCTTACATAAATAATTAAAACGAAATTTGCATATTAATTAATTGCAATTAATCGGAAGATTTTGAGAAAAAGGAGCGAGGGAGGAGGCTTAGTTGCCCTCCAATTTTTTGATTACTTAAAAAAGCAACTAGAACTTTTAATTTTCTACAAACGTTTTCACTGGTAAAAAATATACGTAAACTACGATTTAATTTACGTAGCAAACTTCTATATTCGCATGTTTTTATTGCGTGTATGAGGGGGTTCAACTCTCGTCGATACCTCGCTCCTTACCCTAAGGCTTAAATTTTGTCCCATTTTTTTTTTAAAAATGACCTCTGAATCACAAAGGTCGTAGAATAAATAGTTGAAATTACTAAAAATACTTTATCGTAAAGAGTGAGGTATAACGAGGAGGTAAACCCCTCATAAGCGTAATAATTTTTGTTCGTTTTAAGTTTTGATGCTGCTCCTTACTTTCAGTAGAAAAAACTTTCCATATTTATTTTTTCATTGTTTTTTTCAAATAATGCTAAAAACCCTGCACCCCCTTCATTGAAATTTTCTTCCCCCATGACAAGTTTCTCCATGGAAATATCCTCTCACATACCCCCTCCCCTCAAATCACCCCCTAAAAAAAATCCCCCTGAAAGCGTCTGTACACTTCCCAGTAACCATTACTATACGTAAACACAGGTCAAAGTTTGTAACTTTCAGCCCCTCCCACGGGGACTGCGGGGGAGTAAGTCGTCCCTAAAGACATAGTTATTAGGTTTTTCGACTATGGTGAATAAAATGGCTATCTCAAAATTTTAATCCGGTGACTTTTGGGAAAAAATGAGCGTGGGAGGGGGCCTAGGTGCCCTCCAATTTTTTTGGTCACTTAAAAAAGGACACTAGAACTTTTTATTTTCGTTACAACGAGCCCTCTCGCGACATTCTAGGACCACTCAGTTGATACGATCAGCCCTGGAAAAAAAAAAAACAAACAAAAAAACAAATAAACACGCATCCGTGATCTGTCTTCTGGCAAAAAAATGCGAAATTCCACATTTTTGTAGATAGGAGCTTGAAACTTCTACAATAAGGTTCTCTGATATGCTGAATCTGATGGCGTGATTTTCGTTAAGAGTGTATGACTTTTAGGGGGTGTTTCCCCCCTATTTTCTGAAATGAGGCAAATTTTCTCAGGCTCGCAACTTTCGATGGGTATAACTGATCTTGATGAAACTAATATATTTAAAATCAGCATTAAAATGCGATTCTTTTTTTGTAACTATTGGTATCAAAATTCCATTTTTTAGAGTTTCGGTTGCTATTGAGCCGGGTCGCTCCTTACTACAGTTTGTTAGCGAACTGTTTGATAGCCTCCAATGTTTTTTTTTTTTTTAATAGCCCCCTCTTTCATCATACCCTTATTTCTTCCAGTGAGCTGGAATAGAAAATAGAGAATCTAAAAGAGGTATCCCATGCAACAGCTCTCTCCGGCACAATTTTTAGACCACTGTCTCATATTTTAAAGCATATACTGAAACTAGTGAAAATCGTCAGCGCTAGAAACGTCAGACTATTAATCAGATAACGAAAAACAGGAATAAAGATCGGTTTGATGGAATTCGCCCAATCAAGCAAACCTTGTTTTCAAAATACACATGACTTCTGTCACTTCAATTTCAATTCCAATTGCAATACCCTTTATAAAAAAAGACCCATGGCGTTGTGGAACCTTATAGGATCGCCCTATATCGTCCATTATAAACTTTTTAGTCTGTGCGGCCAAACCGTTTAGAATTTATTGGACAATCTTGTCATAACTTGTAGAGCTTGGATAGAAGATCCGAATAAATAACCAACAACTAAAAGCTAACCTCTACTTTCCCGGTAACTTGTAACGTTTTGTGTCGGGTATAGAGACACTCCGATTTAATGAAACTTACTTCATTAGAAAGTGTTGATTTCGTTTTTCCAATTATAGATAGTAAAATTTTCTTTTTAAGTGTAGGCAGTCCCTAAAAATATTCTAGCACACCAGTTTGGAAAACGTTAAAAATTAGCTAAAAGGAAGCATTATCTGAGTAATTCGACAGCTTTGGGAATTTTCTATGGTACTACTTGCTTTGATTAAAAACCCAGCCTATATAGAAGAAGCATTATTTATACTGTAGGAACATTGAATAGACAGCACTTTGATTAGCAATTAGTAATGATTATATTTTTTTTCTTTTTTAAACTCGACTCTCGTTTGTCTCGTACTAGGACTAGAGAATCCTAATACACGTCTAAATGTAATCTTGGTTCATTTTCAAAAATACCCTGATCTAATCATTCATCTAGCTTTACATATTATGAGTATTCATAGGACTCAGGCATTGGACGATCAGATAAAAATTACATAGTTACAACAACCAGCAACCGACGCGAGTGGTTCTCCCAAGTAATCTGAGTCAGTAGGTCATTGGATACTTAAAGGAAAATTATGTCTTTTTTATTTTTTATTCCTGCACGTGAGTATTTCTCCTTACAGAGATAGCAGAGTCAGCAGGTCTCATATAAAGTTGACGAATTTTATATGTAGTTCGATGAGTACACCCTGTTTCGTCTTATGGCTGGCAGGTCGATTTGATGTTTGTACGCCTTTTTCGGAGAAGGGGGGATTGACTCAGAATTTTACATTTAGGGGACGGATTTAAACTATCTTCTCAGGTCCTCGCAAATCAATATAAGCAGCGGACTTTAATTTTATTTTTTATATCTATCATCTTATAGGCTTTTTGGCTGGTTATGGGATAATTGACAACTATTCTCGTGAATTTAAAGCGAAGATTTTTCCTAGTGAAAATTTATCCATCTTTTTTAGCATGTTTGTTTGCGCTAAGTGAAGCACGTGAAGCATCATGGTTAACAAACTCGCCTCCAAATTTCCGTTTAGATGGAAATATGGTGACGACATGCCATTACTTGAAAGTAGAAAAAAAAACCAAGAAGCAGCAAAAAAATAAAAAAAATCTAACGAAAAGTGAAAAGTAATATTAGAACATGAACCAGGCAGAAATTACTTCAATAAGAAGACAAGCAAAGTTGAACTTTGAACATTGTTTTTAACGGTTCATTAGTTGCATGTAGCTCTTGAAGAAGACAGAGTTGACTATGCCATAGAGAATATACAATATACAAAATACTTAACACTAAATTTCTTAGTGAAAATTTCATTATTCTGCGAACCTTGCATATGCTTCGTTCATGCCACAACCCAATAAGGCGTTACCTCTCAAAGAAGAAGCGTCGAAAAGAACTCCTTTTTGGTCTAATAAATGATGAAACTGATAAAATACAACAGTCTTTAATCCTTTCATTTTCAACAGAGTTTATGCTGGATCAAGTTTCAATGATCAGTATTGCGATAATGCGCTTTTCATAATAAATCCTACTCTAAATGTAAAACTTCGAAAAGTTACTGGATACAAGCTGTTTGTTTCTACCGGATCAAGATTCGTTAGATTACACTCCAAATCCAAAACCTTTACTCAAGATGAGCTCAATTCTTCTAGCAGTGGAGAAGTAAAAGTAAAAGTAAGTAAGACGGCACTAGACCCTTAAGGTCCAGACCGGCAGTGCTGATCTCCGTTTCAGGGCCCTTCAGCCAGGAAGTGCAATGGGAGGTTGGGGGCCAACCATCCTGTGCTTTCACACACCCTTCTAGCAGTGGATATCGACTCCTCGCCTCCGATTCTCAGTATTTTTTTGCACTAGTCAATAAATTTTTGGACAATTATCCCTCAAACCAGAGGCAAACCCGCAAAAAACACTGCTTTTAGCGAATACATTTACAAAATAAACCTAAAATTAGCAGTATACTTGAACCTTTTCTGCACAACAAAGTATAATAATATAGCAAACTTCGATTTTATAAGAAATAGGACAATTAAAAAAAAAAATCAGGTAAATTATCACGAAAACTCAATATTCCCCTCACAGTCCGAGTTTTCATCATACTCTCTATCCGGCTGTTCAAACTCAGACATGTCAGGGAGGTCTTCTCCTCGTCTAAACCTCTGACTGACCGTATCGTCATCATCTTCCTCATAGGGGTCTCTCTTCCTCTTCCTAGCCGTTTCCTCTTCATCAGACGTGTCTTCAGCCTCTTCAAAATGACCATCAGGAGAATGATGTAGGCCGGCTTTATAGCCATGTGGATGATCCTCTAAATAAAAATACACAAAAACATTAAATAAAGCAGAAAATGACAATTCGAAAGATTATTTATTCAAGAAGGTATCAAATTGACAAAAAATGACTAATTCTATACTTTTCACCTTCGTCAACAATAATTTTCAATTCAATTTAATGTTTATTTCATTCAGTCTTAATACAACCGCCAGGTGACTTTTGCAGCACTAACAAACGCACTACCAGTCATGTCACAGTACTTTCATTTCTTTGGCATTTCCAGAAGTGTGGTGGTTGAGTTTTCAGATATTAATTTACAATTACATTTAGTTATCCACCTACTATATTATAATTGTACTTTTGAAACTAGCTCCTTTCTATTTTATGTTGGTTACCAAAGGTGGTGCCACCTTTCTTTCTTTTTTTCTTTGTCTGTGGAGTCCCATATCGCCCGATTTGAGTTGAGTAATTATGAAAATTCGAATTGGTTTTATTATTTTTTTTTATACATTAGTTTTTCTTTTTCAGATCAATTAGACACACACTAGAGGCGTGTGTGTCTAATTTTGTCTTTAAAGTTGTTGCAGATATGCTGCAAATAAACAAACATTGACATAGAACACACTAATTGAAAATATTAGATGCCTACATTTGTTATGAAGTTTTGATTCAAAGGTTCAGTACATACATCTTTGGACATTTAAGTTACATTGACAATAAACCAATATAAGCTAAAGTAGGTTATTTTGCTGTGTATTTATGAAATCACTTCTAATTGATGTTTTGATGGGAATATTCCAGCTACTGCTGAAAGCCTAAAAAGCATTCGGATTTATTTTCATAGCAATTATGAAATAAGTGCACGAAGAATTATCATAATATTACAACCAATTGGTTTCATAATCGTTTCTGTATAAATCAGAACGGGAACTAGCCAATGCCAGTAACAAAAGTATTCTGAGGGAGTTCAAAATTATACCATTTTTTGGCTTCATTTATGTCTTTTATTTTTTTATGTCTCTTTTATCCTTGACAAAAAAGGGGACAAGTTATAGCTCCGTAGGATAAACCTCTTCTGTCGAAACTAGCGTATGTCTCTTTTTCTTTATCTCCGTAACGGAACAAGATAGAATACCATTCAATTCATCGTTCTGAATTTATTCACGACACCCTCATAACTCAATTTCAACACCAATTGCATATGTCACCCATTTAATTATCACAGCCGAGCTTTTTAGAGTCTTCTGGGTATGACAGACTGTGATGCTTGTAATTATTATACTATTGCTGCTTGGCAAGAGTTCTGTCCTAACGGATGCAATATCAATCATAAGGATTCTAAACCATAGCTTTTACATGAGACGATTACGGTTAGCATGCATCCTCTCCTTTATTACTTTACTTATTAGTAGATACAAGGTAACCAAAAGAGACCACGCCTTCCTCTCCTTTCAAACCGGTAGCCGTTCCGAAACTGTCACAATGTAGCATCTTAATACTAAAAAAAATAGAACGGCATTCTGCTTCAACATTGATACCACTATTCATCTAGATTTTGATTACAGTCATTCATTAATTAAAACAAGCAATTACACCAATTACTACTACTACTACTAACTCACTGCAGCACCAAGCCGCCTGAGGCCAACACAGCCACGCACGCTCCTCCTCCAACCTAATCTATTTAAAGCCTCCCTCTTTACATCCTCCCAGGAAGTTCGCACTTCCTTTAAATATTTATTTATGACATCCTTCCAGCCCAGACAAGGACGACCTGCTTTCCGTGTATCCCTAGACGGTTGGCCAAAAAGGACAATCTTCGGTAGTCTGTCATCCTTCATCCGTAGAACGTGGCCTAGCCATCTCAACCTTTCTTTCATTATAGCCCCAGAAAGCGGGATTGAGCCACACTTTTTGTACAACCTACTGTTTGAAATAATACGGTCAGTCAGCCGGGTACCCAGTACAGTCCGTAGGCAATTTCTCTGGAAAACATCTAGTAAATTTTCATCTGCTTTTCGGAGTGCCTATGCTTCAGAGCCATATTTGACCACTGTCATCACTGTAGCTTCCAATATTCTAATTCACAAATTAAGATGAAGTATTTGCTGTCAACATCACGTCGGTAGACCAACGACTAGTATACATAGAGAATCAAGCTAGCCGAGAAAAGTACACGCGAATACGCTCTTTATAACTTTTACTTAAAGTCTTCAAAAATGGAACAATGAAAAATACATGAGGTGCAAACATTGAATTATAAATTATAGTAAGTGTTTGTTTATCAAAACGACCTTTTACCCTGCCTAGCAGGCAATAAGATTTTCTAAGTTTTTCTAATACAGACGACAACACCAACTCACGCGTAGCTTTAACTGTCAGGGCAAAGTAATGACTAGCTAACTGGTCCTGTTATATAGATGATGCATGCTTTTTTTTCATACCATAATGTAAGGCAATGGATATGATTTCAGATAGATAAGGACTGAGACAAACAACAACCAAGGCCCTCCGGGAGAAAAGTGTCTTTTGCGATTAATTTTCTTGGTGCGAGGGTTAAGTGCTGCGTTTTTTGTGAACGAAGTATACAGTCTAATTCTTCTGAGCCATTAGCTAAATGCTTTGACCTCATAAAGAATTACTCACAGGGCTCATTTTGGGGTGTATTAAATATAATCGAAGTCTCCACTCAAAGTGGAAGCTTGTCAAAAGGGAAATACAATATTCAAGTAGAAAAGACAAACAAAGGAGGCATAAGTCTTTGAAGGGAAATAGTAGTACTGAACAGGTTTAGGGTGTTTCTTACGTGAGCATTTCAATTTAGGTTAGCAAAAATGCTAACCTAAATTTAGGATGCCCGGTATTTTTAAAGAGACTGTAGTAATATCAGGAGAGACAAGGTGAAGTGAAAGTGGAGACGATTATATATAAAAAAAAAAGCATTAACATTTATTTACATTGATTTTTTTTAACTTTTGATAAGTCAGACAAACATTTCGGGGGGGGGGGTCAAACCATCAAGCCCCTCCTCCTGGATACAGCCTTGGTCTGAAATAGAACGTCTGTTTTGTGAGTAGAAAACTTCACAACGGGCTTTTATTTATAGTCGTAGCGATGCACTGTGGGAATCCCTCAAGGATTGCCTGAACAACCCATGAAAAATTTATAGAAAACGTCGGAAAAACAAATATTTAGCAGCAAACCACTCATCAAAAAACTTATAATCCATCACAAATTTACATTTGGTATACCTATATCTCAAGAACACCTGCATAGAATGGGAGATTAAAAATCACCCTGAGATCAGTCCAAACGATCATCTAAGCGAAATTTGCAGAGAAATTAATTGGCAGGATATAGGATTCAGATAAGTTGATCATCATGTGGTTCATAAGGTGGTCCATGGAATTTTACAGTTTAGCCTAAAATATAGGCTAAACAGGATTGTTTAATCATCAAAAAATTCAATAATTGCAAAAGTTTATTCGAGAGGCTATTGACAAAAGACTGAAAATAATGAAATTATAGAGACAAAAAGAAAGAAAACTGCATCTAAAAGACAGAGAATATACAAATAAACTAAAATGTCCCCTTCCCTGCATCTCAAGAAAGAAAAATGGTTACCTTCATATACATCTTCTGTAGGACCAAACTCACTTTCATCTTCTAACTCATTAAAATTTTCCATTGTTTTGATCCATGTTGCGTCAGGGTCATATTCTTCTTCTTCCTCGTCTCCCAAAAATTCTTCATCACCAGCAAAGAGTGATTCTTTATCTTCTTCTTCATCTAAAGTACTTTCTACTTCTTCTGACATTTCATCTAACATTTCCTGGGTAAAAGGGACGGGCGGCTTTTCAGCTTCTAAGTTTTTTAACGAGCGCGAAGTTTCAGCTTCCTTGAATAAATTACAATGATATAAGGACAAATTAGCAGTTAAATTAGAACAATGGGAAAACAAATAATGTAAATTAAAGAAATTAATGTAAAAAATTAGGATAAAATAGGTAATTTAAGTATTGGAATGTTAGCAACTCCTTGTGTCATAATATTTAGAGACAGCACGCTCTCAATTCCCTAACTTGAAATCAGAACAAAATATCGGTAAAATGAAATCATCAGACTATTTTCAAAATCATGAAATCACTCCAATTAAGTTAAAAGGACAAAATAGACACAGTGGTGTTAGTCCACTATGTTTCGTTACGTGGACACAACCTTCTAGGATAGCCTTCCGTAATTTTTATTTATTTTCTTTATTTCCCTCAAAAAATGAGGAGTATGCTACAATATAATATAAAGAAAAAACAAATGATAACACTTACAATCAAAACCTATCAAATATTGATCAAATACTTAAAAAAAAAAGATACAAAAACACTTGCTATGCTAAATAGTTTAGCCTATAAATCATGAAGAGCCAGAACTGTTACTAAAAAACAGAAATAAATTGTGGCCTAAAAGGTTAATTTTCGCCTTATCTTCAAATGTTTTATAATGCAGTATGAGGTTTGAATTAGTTACTTAATATAAGTCACAGTTCAAAAGTTTTCCATAGCCGAGATGCAGGATGAGAGGGGTTCCTCGTAAATATCACAGTCTGTTGGTATCCATTTTCTTCTCTTTGTTGGATGGGGTTATTATTTTTATACTGTTCATTCGGTGAAATAATTAATTAATTGGGCCACTGCGCACAGGTTACCTTCTAGTAGTGGCCATATTTACTGAATTCATTTTCTTTCTTTCATAAGTTGGGGAAAATAGAGGAGAAAAGTAAATTAAGAAAGAAAAAGTTTCCATAAAGACTCAGACTGCCCTTAAATACTGATATTATAGAGGTGTCAACACTGACCTCAAATTTCGATGAAAACGAAACCACTAACACATGCTAAAAAAGCGTGATCAAAGCTAGTTTTTTCTTTAAAGGATTATAGACGAAGCTAAAGGGGGACGACATGATCAAGTCCATTATAACTAGGAATGGGCTAATTGATGCTTACACAGCACTTGCTTTTTCTTTTAAATTATAAATTTCTGTAAGGATCAAAATTAAAAGTTGCTTTCTTGCAACAAAATAGCCTAAAACCAAAAAAGATAAAATCTCGATTTTGAGTGCTTTAAACAGAAAATTTTGATGGGAGAATTTAAAATTGTTTCTTCTAAAAATGAGCACGGTGATCTTTATAATTTGCAATTATGTTCGTTTAACCCATTCGACTTTTATGTTTGTCTCTAATCAATGGTGACGAGACGTCTCACGAGAATCTACCTTTCAAGGAATACACTTGACCAAAGTTGGATTTGGTTTAAACCTGACGAGAAATAATTCTAGTTTATTCATCGTTTCCAAAGCGTTATTTTTGTCTTTTTCATACAAGTATTTCAACGATTATTGAAGTTATCAATTTTTCAAAAATTTTGCGTTTCATCCGCAACTTTTTAATAAAGTCCATAGCTTTACTTATCTATCTTTTTTGTATTGATTAAGCTTATATTAGCCAAAAAAAATTTTCCATTGCAACAAAAGAAAATTTATTAAGCCTACGGGCGATTGAGCATCCCCCCCCACCCTAGGGTTGTCAGAGAATCACTGTGCCAATTGGTTATTTGAAAAAGAAAGGGGTTTTTGAAACGGAATCCAATGAGAGGGAAAAGGAAACAGAATTTGATACATTGTATTTGAATACAATGCTTTTAAAAGTTCGATGTACAACTAATACAGTTTACTATAAATTTAATTGGAAAATATGGTTTATTTACTTATTATATAGCCCAGATCGCGTTTTTTCTTTTTATGGCACCAAAACTCCCTTTATCAGACTAACTGTGGGATTACCTCTTTAGCGTTCTAAACACCACGGGAAAGTAAATCTTATTGAAACCTATACGGGAGTTACTGTGAGTTAAAAAGGGAATACAGGCGTAAACATCCAGAGAATGGGTTACGCTATACAAGTTTTTGAAATTAGTATACCTCTAAAACTTATAGTTTCAACTTACCAGTCTTAGCTGACAAAAAAGAAAAAAGGGAAAAATAACTGTAAGACAAAAAAAAAAAGAAAAAAAAGGAAAAATAACTGTAAGACAATTAGCAGTGCAGAGCTCTTATAATTCTAGATGCTATTGAGACACGTCCAATCAATAGGCAAGTCCCACCTAGTTGTCCTCGATCCCCATCCCCAAGGAATTATTTATCTGGGTTAACAGGAATACTAATGCAGTAGAGCTCCCTCCATGAAGTTTAAAATTTCACCGATATAAGTTAAAAAAGGAACGTTTTATATGGTAAGCAACCGTTTTCTGAGCAAACTCTCTTTGAACATTAAACACTATCGTCAGCAAAACACCTGTTTATCCTAAATAGTTAAAAATAGTATTAGAAACAGAAATTTTGGCCTTCCACATTTCAGCTATCCTAACATGGATGTTCATGGGTTTAGCCATCCCTCCACACAAAATCTGAAACGGTCAGTCTCGAAATTATCTACCTAATATTCTGTGAGAGAATAAGACCAGCAAGGATACTATTTAAGAAGGAACAAAGGGGTAGTGGAGAGAGGCGGTTCCCTACCAGGAAAATACATTATCAGCCAATGTCAAAACGAGAAAATAACGAAATTCCTCAGCCGTATTACGCCTCAATGAAAATTGTCAGGTTTAAACTCTAAATATTGTATCACAGTAAGCATTAACATACTCAAGTCAGTTGAAAATTAATATCTCGTCTATGGGTGTGTTTAAACCAATTCGAGGTGACAATTTCTTCATTCATTTTTTTTATTATTATGGCAGCTTATTCCCAGCAGCTCCTGTTCACGCGCAAAATTCGATGCACGTGCAAAGTACCCAGATCCAGAACCTAGAACTCTTTGTCTAGGATTTCAGGTTCGACCAATCCCGTAGCTTCTAATATTTAGCTTCTAGTACGCATTATAGTCTTTTAGCTAGGAGCGTATAGTAGGTCCAGTAAGCAGTCTCACCTCGTTAGGCATCAAAGATTAACTCACCTGCCTAGCAATCTGCGGTGTAACACAGTGGGAAGGTGGACGATACTTATTTGATGCTTGGGTTTCAGTCACGGGGAAAAGACCTTCAACAACGTGCTCCCATCGCTCTGCACAAGCCCAAAGCCAATCTGGAGTCACGAGCTGTAACAAAATTCTGCCATTCAAAACACTTAAAATGAAGCATTGACTGAAAGTCAGTTTTTAGATCTGCTAAAATTACTTCACAAAAAGGGCACAACTGAAAAAAAACTGGCTGCACCCTAACTAATGATAATTAAAACAGCCCTAAATATATTAGGATATTTCTTTCCTTAAGGATTTCGCTAAGGTGAGTTGAGCACAGCCCTTTTTGGAACAAAATACATAAAGCACTTACCATAAAATAGGTACTTCTTTAAAACTGAGTAAAAGCCAAATTTAAAAAGTAATTAAATCTATCACTTTAGTACTGAACTCTTCACTTATTGCTATTGTTCCTACTGCCCCCATTTAAGATGATTGCAAATCCCCTGATTGTCCCCATTAGATAGAAACCTTCCTCGAATTCTCAGTCAGTGAGACCAGGAAAAACTTTGAGAATCTTAAAAAAAAATGACACATTTATACGGATTTTGAGACATTTGAGACATACTTAATAGAACTTACGAAATTTTTTTTAGCCCGATTTAGTTTCCTTTAGCAATGGAAATTACTTTTATTAGTAATAGGAACTTTTTACACCTATCGTTTAATTACGCGTACTCTTTTTGACGCGAACGTCAATAGCATAGAAGTCTCAAAGAATGCTCCTAAGCTTGTACAGTCAAATACTATAAGCAGGTATGTAGGGGGGGGGAGGGGGGCCGAAATTCTTTTTTCCCCTTGGAACATTTGGTAAAAGCATTCAATGGATTCTATATTATTACTTACTAAGAAATATGTAAGTCATCTATTATGTCGCTTCGTCCGTAAAGAGATGATCAATGTTAACATATGAGAGATAAAACAATGACATACATTAAAACCAAGCTATGACCTTTATATTTAGCCACATTCAAGGTATACTTCACTTAACAACACATACTCTTAACTTTGATCAACTAATTATCAATACAAAGTAAATTCCAACAAAGGGGATTATAGTGGGCAACCCAAATTTAAGCAATTGGACTGTCCAAGAGATTGGTGCCTTGACTTTTCTTTTAATACTAATAAAGAAGTGTTTAAACTATTTAAACCTACATTCAACATAAATTACAATAAGAGCCTCCATTGAATCTTTTGTTCTTTCTTTTACACCTAAATAAAAAATCAGAGAGGAAGAAAATACAAGATTAAACAAATAAGAGATAACAAACAATAAAACAACAGTTAGGGCTTTAAATGTATCAAAACGTAACAAACACCCCCCCCCTTTCCAAAGAAGAGTTCAAGATACGGTAAAAAATATTTGATCCTGTTTTTGGTAGTTGGATTATTTTTTTCGTCTACTGAAAATCCGAATTCAATAGTTTTGCTCAAAAAGTAAATAGTTAAATTTAAAATTAAAGAGAGCCACGAGTCTAGAATTACCAAATTCTGCAACTAAACTATGGAAGAAACTAAATTAAAAATTGGGCCTGAGTTTTTCAGGACTAATTTTGCATTGGGATGGATACAATCAAAATAGTGACCTGATAACTGATTTAATTATTGGATTAGCAAGGTTCTTTTAGAAGAAATCGGAAGCTACTAGCGCTACCGATGGTGCAAGTTTGTCCAATAGAAGTAGCAGAATTCAAAACAAGTTGAATTTTGAACAATCAGGTTCTGGATTTCAGTAAGGGTCTGACTTAATTTGCTTCTGAGCTGAATAAAATATCTTGAAAGAAGATAGGTTCTTTAATTTGTTAAATTTTATTGATTGTAAAAACGTAGGTTAGCCCGAACAAGGGCACCTATGCCATTTCGGCAAAATTCGCTCATTCATCTTCGGCTCAATGCATGAAAAAAGCAAAAGAAAAAAAAAACAACAATTGTATTTGGGATTTTGTAATTCCTTCAGAATATTCCAAAATCCTTCAAATATTCCATATCTGTGAGTTTCAAAACAGCAAAGTAATTACCAGTAAATATCAGGCTTTTCCACCATATTGCTGCCAAATCACCACACCACCATGCAGTCCAAATACAGCGTCAACAATGAGTTCTAAGTGGGTAACAATAACCCACAACTAGGCGTGTTGCGGAAGGACGGCGTAGGGTAGACGAGTGCACTCAGGTTCTGATACTACCACTCGCTTAAGCTTGGCTATTTGAGCAATTAAGCAGTAAGACCAAAACTCGATTTGTATTGGGTTTTCAATCTATACCATTTAGTTTAGAGAAGGGCCTCTATTCGAAACCCGAGAAAGCGACAAACTAAATTGGTTTATATGTAATTCAAGAGAAACACTCAAATGAGAATCTATCTGAGGCTTGTTCTCAATAGCTTCGAAAATATATCATTAGAAAACACACTTGCGAAACAGTTCAACTTACTTTGATGTACTTTAGTTGCTGGGCCTTTTTCACCTTTGCCGTCCCAAGAATTGGAGCAATTACGTGTGTAGTGGCATCTCCTTTCTGACTAGGCCTCCTAGGAACTATATCTTTTGTAACATTGGCACCTAAGCTTCGAGCAACAAGAAAGGGTCTGCTCTTCTCAAGAACTTCAGTATTTGGTATTACATGACTGAAGACGATATTGACTCCAGCCAAAACTTTTGATCTAACATAAGGTATGACCTGTGGAGAGTTATTGAAAACATTTAAGAAGCTTGTGATAGCATTTTATTTTAATCAAGAAATATGGTAGGCCAAGGGAGTTAAGTCCTGGGCTATGTATGTCCAAAATATATCTACAAATAAGGATAAATTCTTTTCTCACAATGGACTTTTTCAACCTCATTATCCATTCCTAGAATACCCCCTTGAAACTTCGGTTCGTGTATACAAATGGTTTCAAGGATATTCTTTTTAAGCTTCTGCAACCTTCAGAGGTTAAAATTCTATATCTGACCTGACTTAACTGACCATATAGGAAAAGTCATAATTTAAAACGACAGTGTAAATGCTCAAATAAAGACGTTTATTTTGCTTATGGCAACCCTGTTAATAGCTCCCTTTTTAAGGATTTCAACATGGCTAACGCCTGCCAAAGAGGTAAATGAAATTTTGTGGAAATTATCTTAAAAAAAACTTGATAAACAAGGATGGTAGTACTTTCTTAGTGTTAATGCTGATTTGTATGTATGTATAATTTTTTTTTTGATAAAACAAGAAAGATGAGCAACCCCAAAAAACAAAATTGGCCGGGACCAATTGCCAATAATTAAAAAAAAAAAATCACAAACCAAATCATTCAAACCCTCTGAGCTAGAGAAAAAAAAAATTCACATAAGAGCAAAGCTGTTACTGTTTGATTTGGATATTTTCGTCAAAACAACTGATCTTATCGACATTTCTGACTTTTCTACTGCAAAAAATTGTATTTTCTCTTTCGGAATGATTTTAGATATAATATTTTATCTATAAAATATTATCATTTATGTACACAAAGTAAGCTATTTTAGCATTAATTTCTATGGACGCCCATAAGAGGGTGGGGGAGGGTACCGGCTCCCTGGCTTAGTGACATTGCCTTTTTTTTTAGATTTGCACTATACAGCATTGGAAGTTCCGATTAGACCCAGTTTTAGCCAGTTTTTTAGATGTTGTGCCTTTTTTTATGATTTTTCCATTTTTATGGTTTTATAACTCCAAAATACGAATTCGGTCCTTCGGAGCTTGTGATTGACATTTTTTGAAATTAAATATCCAATCTCCCCACTCTTAAATTCAGCTTCTGGGAGCCCAGGCACTCAACCCTTCAGGTGAGAAAGGTCCTCAGACATTTTGCAAAGTAATTCTCGCTAACCTTACACTTTGTCAAGAGCAGGTCTAGCAAACTCCTTTATTTGGTCTTGGAAGAGCCCTTGTAAGACACAAAAAAAACTTTCAATATAAAAGCTTTAATAAACTATTCAACGTACAATTCTGTCCTGCCACAATCATGTAACAGTTATCTTTTGACACGTGGCTAGTGTTGCATAAACATTTGTTATAAAGCTCAGAGCTTTACCAGCTCCTAACTAGCGGGCTTTCTCTCGAAATCATTAGGCGATTTGGCTAGTGGGCATTTTTCCATTAATTTAAATGACAATTAGGTCCAGCCAGTTAGCTACTACCTCTAATCCTACCAACAGATACTTTTTAGGCTAATTTAAGAGACTCCAGATGAAGATTATCTACCAGCCTTCCACTCAAATTTGTATTTGTTAATTGATGTCATTGAAAGCGTCTTGAAGCAGAAGGTAATGCATCTTATAGCATCGTCCCTTGCCTCAGATAATTTATTTTAGATTTTTTCAAAAACTAAAAAAGCAGATTTATATGATTAGCATCAAATTGTTAGAAGTGATGAAAGACTTGAAAGCCATGGCTATTTAGAGCAAAGCCAAAAGAAATGTGAGAGGTAAAGCATAACCCTGTTTCAGAATTGTATAAAATAATAGCATTTAGCCTTTTGACAGAGAGTCTATCATCCATCCTAGGGTAGAATAAATATAGATAAACATAGAGTAAGGGTATTTCAAACGACCACAGGAATTACAAAGAGATGGCCAAGATTTTGGGCTGATTCATGACAGACAATGTCCACTGGACTTGTATACAAAACGGGGAACTGAAGTCGTCCGGCCTCATAGGCGGATATGATTAACAAAATACTCAACTGAAATCAAAATTATCGGAAATGACAGCTTTAAATTATAGACTAAATTAATTATAAACTATAATTAAATTATAGTTTACTTAATGCTGAATGTATAAGTAAATAAAAAATAATGAACATAAAATGCCTCAGACATCCAAAAAGAACAGTCATTTATTGCAAATGACTGTTTACCATAAACTGTCAAATAAACTAACTGTCTAATTCGAAAAAAATTTGAAAAAGTGAGGTATTTTTAACTTATGAACGAGTGATCAGATCTTAATGAAATTTGACAATTAGAAGGACCTCGTAACTCCGAGCTCTTATTTTAAATCCCGACCGAATTTTCTGTCATTGGGGGGACTTGGGGGGGGGGGGAATCTCGGAAGACGCTTAGAGTGGAGAGAAAAAATGCCTCAGGGATCCAAAAATAACAGTCATTTATGGTAGTACACAGATACTGCAAAGACACTGCAAGAGATATCTTAAAATGAAACTCGGATTTAAGAAAAATAAATGAGCAAGAGTAAATTACCGTTTTTAGGTCTGGGAGTTTCTTATCTCCTTTTTTCAGGAAATCATCATACATCTCGTAGAAAGTTTTGTGAGTAGATTTCAATATGTCTTGTAAATAAATAAGATAGTCATCACTGTCACTCGGGTCCTCAGCTGAATAATCAAACTGGACTGGCATGTTCCTTTCATTTGTTTGATCGTCCTTCTTTTGTTCATTCTCACTCTCTAAGCTCTTGTCAATTAAAACATTGTCTTCAATTGGTGAACTCTCATTTTCAGTGTTTTCAAATTCTTTTTTAACATCACTATTCTTATTCTCTTTGTCTACGCCTTCTTCCATTTTTCCACCGCTATTTTCTTCCACGTCCCTGTCTACAATTGACACTCTGATACTGTCAGCAGTCTTTTCTTTGCCTTGTTCTCTTTTAGGTTTCTCTAAAAAAAACGAATTCAATAAGTGAAAGGATTAAGGTTACAGAGTCAGGGAAGTGCATGGTGATGGCAGAAACAAGCAAATTTGATCATTGATATGAGACATGAAATAGCGAAATTTTTATTTCGCTGTTTAATAAGAGGAGTCATCGAACTCCTCTTATTAAAAATTCATCAAACAGATAAATGATGTACAAGTAATGGCAAACAGTGTACTACTAAACGGTGTAAAAGGTGTACTGATACATATTCCGAATCGACAATTGTAAAATTAGGCTGTTTCAAGATGTCCATTTTAGTGTCATGTGTATATAGCTCCATACCTCAACAAATATTGAATCTACTGTGCTGTCATATATACAAAACAGCAGAGAATTTTATACTCTACACAATAATTTACAAGTTTGATTTTTTTTCTACCTCGTTTCGGCTTATTACCATATAATGTCTTTTCAGCGATTTTCACTCATTTTTTTTCCAAAGAATTGGAACTGAAACAAAGCACTGCCGGAACAGCCTAAAGAATTGAAAAGGCATTTGGCAATAATAACGTTAATGAACGCGCTGACTTGGTTAGCAAAATTTCGCTACAGAGCTTTTAGACTCAAAGATGGGTCCCGAAAAAGTCAACCTAGAATAATCCAGGACAATGATTTGATGACTCTGGTCGAGACCCAACCATCACATACGACAGGTGGGATGGCAGAAGAGCTGGATGTCCAGCCTATTTTGGTTTTGATGGTTTGAAACATTTCGAAAGGTTAAAAAGGATTGAAAAATGGGTGCGCTACGATCTGAACGATCAAAAAATATTTGTCAAGTTTCAAGGTCTTTTCTTCTTTTCTTGCGCAACCAAAACGATCCTTTTACTGGATCAGATCGTTACGTGTGGTGAAAAACGGGATCCTCTATGACAACAGGAAACGTTCAGGACAGTAATTGGACACAGATGAGCCACCCAGGCAATTTTCGAAGGTAAAAACACTAAAAAAGGCCATCGTTACTGTTTGATGGTCAGCGGCTGGTGTGATTCGCTATAACTTTCTGCAACCGAAACAAACCATCACAGAAGAGTCCAATTGTGAGAAAATCTACAAAATGTACCAAAAATTGCACCAGTAGCAGTTTTGCTCCACGACCACGCTTGTCCACACGCCTAACAAATTACCATTCAAAAATTAGACGAATGACGCTCTGAAGTTCTACCAGGCCCACCATACTCCTCAGACCTTTCACCAATCGACTACCATATTTTCAAGGACTTTGATAACTTTCTCACCGGTAGAAAATTCACCAGTCTTGACGAGGCGAATAAGGCATTCGTCATTTTTCATTGAAAATCGAGCACCCGATTTTTATGCCGACGGAATAAATCGACTCATGTTATGTTGGCAGAATTGTAATGAATCAAATGGTGCTTGCTTCGATTCAATTGAAAAAGCCATCAGTGAGATATTACAGTTTGAAGAAGCCTCATAAAATCAGGCAAGCCAGACTATTGCATATTATCATGCAAACGAATTTGGGCGTTTAGGCGATATTCGGCCAAACGAATTGGGCATATCGCCCAAACGAAGAAAAACAGAGTTTTACCCTATTAGCCTGGAATTAACGAAGAATCATCAGGACTCAAAACTCTTTTTATGCAGTATATACGGTATACAATTCTGAATGCCTATTTACTGAGTTATACCGAACAATGTTTTTTAATGTAGTATCTTAAAATTCAAGTTGACAAAGAAATAAATTACTGAATAATTTCATCATTGAAACATTTGAAGCTCTATTTTCGCATTAAATGGTTTAAAAACCCCATTTAGTTATCAAATTATAGCTTCATTTTTAGTTACTATGAATTTAGGTTCGTTCTGTTGAGTCTGACGTCGCAGCAATGATAAACTTAGCTTCCAAGCATAACGAGCTCGTTACCACTTTGACCTCGAGTCCAAACCCATACCATCTCAGGCAACTGAGCAGAAAAGGATAAGAAAATATTCATTTTCTAATATATCCACCATAGATAGAATTCTTATGGAGGGTCATAGATGTTTCTTGAATTAGAACCTCCGCTACTGTTTGACTACGTCAAAATATATATATTGAAGGGTACAGATAATTGCAAAAACATAGATGAAACACTGCGTATAAATGTAATTATATAAATGTAATTGTATCTCAGTCTTGCGTTCAAATGGACCTTACCTGCGAGGAAACCAAATGGAATTTTGCAATTGTGTATAGCTACACATGCATTGAAATACCCAATGGAGTCGTTTTATAGAATATGAATGAATTTAAAGTCACAGAAAAAAAACTATTTTTAGCAAGTAATGTCTAAAAAATATGCATATTGATAAAAGAAAGTTAACTTATTAAGTTAATCCATGTTATGAAGTGACAAGAATAAAATTCCCGTTACATAACTCTAAAATTACTTATTTCATTTTATCCGGAGCGATTGTATTTAACCAGCAGTTGCAAGATAAATAGAGTTTAAATTAGTTAGAACGTTGTTTTGGCGGAAATTGAATGGGTTGGGTTGTATTGGATTGCGTTCACGCCGAAATTTTACTAATGTCGAGGTTGAACTAATGCTAAATTCAGCCAATACAAATCTTCATAGAATTCTCTGATTGGCTGATGTCAACAAGAAAATTCTTATTGGCTAAAATCATCGCGAGTAAAATCTCAGTACTAGAAAAATTTTCATTGTGAAAGGACCTTAAGAATTTTTGGCGCAATAGTCGAATTCAACTCGTTACATGTACGCTTACAAAAATTCCCCTGCTTTTAGATAGACCTAGAAAAAAGACGCTCTATGCGAGACTCACCATTGGGACTGTCTAATTCTTTTTTTTCAAGCCCTGGAGGGGCATGAATATCACCAGTTCTTTGGAAAAAATGATACGGCTTCACATGGATTAGATTCGGTGCGAAGTTCCATACCTCTTCCCTGTCATCAACGATGCAAACAAAATTATCCCCACATGGAAACAGGGCCCTAAAAGGAGCCTGAATTAGCATGGAAATCGAAACAACTTGAAGCATATTCCACTCGTGTTTTTGGTAATTAACAGTTTGGCTCATATCTTCGTCATAAATCGAAAAAAAAAACATATATCGAAAACAATTGAACATCACGAAAATTTTTAAAACTACTTCAGAATAGGATAATTGAACATAGGTTTATATGTACCTAATATTCGTATTTGAGCTTTTGCAATCGCACAATTCGGTTTTAAAGACAAATACTGCCTCAAACACGAGTAATGCTTAAAACAAAGACAGAATGGTAGTTTCTGAACGAGTGTTAAACACACTAACTGCATGAAAGTTCTTAAGCCAAACTGGCCAGACATGACAATAAACAACAAAGAGAGATAAAACTCTACAAAAAGAAAACTTCGAACGAGACGACGGCCAGTACAAAGGAAAGACTAAAACAACGCGGATATTTCACCTGTATCCAAACAAGGCGTCCTCAGCACAAGATAAAAATAAAACTAAACTAAAAACAAATAAAAACCACCATCAATAATATTAAATAGAATTGTCGCTACTTATCCATGT
The DNA here is from genome assembly GCF_032884065.1 of Artemia franciscana. NCBI lineage: Eukaryota > Metazoa > Arthropoda > Branchiopoda > Anostraca > Artemiidae > Artemia > Artemia franciscana. Next base: position 11,934,254 of record NC_088868.1, read on the forward strand.
AGGGAAAAGCAGCTATTTGAGTTACTTCAATGAGAATCAAAGAGCAACTGAGGAAAAATTATGAAAATTGAAACTTAGTTAACTATGAAAATTAACTAAGTTTCAATTGACTACAAGACCATTGACTGACATTGATTGACTGATTGACTGAGTCCCATGAAACAATGTAATCTCTAGAAAACTCTAGAACATTATTTGCCCCAATGATGTTTAGAATGGATCATTATTTACTTGCCAAAACTACGGCATATCATTAAGAAATTAATGGTACCACAAATTTTGCTAAATTAAATCAACAAATATGCATATGAGTTTTTTTTTTAATTCGTTGTAACCTCCACAATACGGCTACATCTTGAAAGCCTGGCTTAAAAAAATCATATTTACCGTTCTGTCTGTTTACTCTAATTTTTGCATTGCAGCAAGAGCATGTCGTTTTGATTGGTGACCCTCTCCTCTAGCACGAGCGCCAAAACTAATATGAAAGAAGAGCAAGTTCATCCAAAACGTTTTGAGAAGATTGAACCCCAGGGATATCAATACACTTGGGGTCCCCCTTTCAACCTTGTCATTACAAGCATGCTACATCTCCTTTGAAGCAGTGCCGACCATAAAATGATTCTGGCAACCACACTCGCATTTACACCTAAACTTGCCTACACTCACTTTCACATTTATTTTCACTCTCAAGCTCATTTTCCTATTACTGTCATACAGACATTATAGGAACTTGAAGAAGCAGATATGCTACACGTTGCGGCGAGAACATGACAATAGAAAGTGTCAGTATAAGTAAGTATACCATGGTTATATACCCAGCAGTTGGGCCAGAGCAAACTATAAAGATTATATCAGTCTTTTGTAGGCTTGAATAAAAGAAATAGACAATCTAAACATAAGCAAGTCAGTTGGATTTCCTTGAATCATCGAATTATCTTAACGCCCAAAGTGAGCGGGAGCGACCTGCTCCCCATTAGACTGTTTGCCCCCCCCCCCAAGATTTTGAAAAACACCGTTTTTCGTTTTTTCATTGAAAATGCCTTTTTTATATTTTCATTTAAAAATTCTCTTTTATATTTTCATTGAAAAAAAAAAAGAAGCAAAACAGAAACTAGTCCCATTTCTAGATATGGAAATACACATCCACCCCCTATATCTTCGTAAATTGATGCCAAGCCATTGTCATTAAAGTGCAACAATTAAAACAATGCGTACTTTTCAGCTGCAAATTTGAATTCTATTTGAGCCAAAATCTGAAATTGTACAAATATATAGCAAAAAACTGCAAATCAGAATTTGATTCAATTGAGAATCTGAATTCTAATCAAATCCTTCCAACCACATACATACCTGTTTAACTTATATTTAATAGACTTATTAGGTTTAGCTTGAAGTATAGCATATAACTAACCCGATCGTATCATCGTCATCGTATCATGAGGCTACCATCAAACCAGGGAAAGAGAAATAAAAGAAAGAATAAGATAAAATGAGAAAAGATAGAACATAAAAAATATAATATAAGAAAGAGAAATGTCCATGAAACCTAAGTTCTGGTTAACCAAACCAAATCTAAAGCTCATCTATTTTAGAGTGAATATCAACAAACTTGCACTTGCTCATGAGTTAACTCTTTGAGAACCAAATTTTTGTATCTAGAAAAATATAGTGAATGCTGAAAATGTATTGGCTCTAGCCATGACTAAAGTCTAATAACTACAGCCCTGACAAAGGACGATAAACAGAGATATGATACTCACTTCAGGTTTGCAGACTTTATATGCTGGCTGAAGCATTCGTCCCGTGAAAGGATTCGTTTCGAAAAAAAACGTCCAGTGGGATCCAACTGGCGCGCTATTTCATGGGCATATGTTCTTGTTCCAAAAGTAACAATATGCAACTCAAATATTTTGGACATCTCTTCTAAAAACTCCATCAAATGTGGTCGTTTACGGGTGTGATAAGAAGAACGCAATTGATTTGATGGCCCAAGTCGAAAGTGAAAAACGTCCTAAAAGAAACGCACAATAATAGACAATGACAATAATAATAAACAATAATTCAATTAATCCAATATAGTAGAGAACCTCGTAATACTACCCTATACACTACACAGACATAGTTTTGTCTTTTTTTGGGTAAATCTAATGGCAGTACAACGGGATTTTTTAATATGGAGAGATAGTAGGTGTCTCGCAACACGTAATGGGAACATAAGAGATGCCTCACAACACCGGATAGGGACATAGCGTACGATTCACAACATGTTTCTTTCCTATTGTAAGTATCAACCCTAAGAGATACTATATAATTGTTTCTAATGAAAAAGTGAAAGCAAGAAGCAATATTAAAACTTAAAACCTACAGAAATTATACCGTATATTCTTACCCTAATTTCTAGTCTCTTCCTTACCCTAATTTCTCCAATAAATACTGTTTAAAATGAAATTAAAACACCCTAATCGCATTGAGGTGGATTTCATGGCTTTCGACGTTCCAACAGCTTAAGCCTAAAATTTGGTCTAAAAAAAAACAAAAAAAAACTTGGTTCCCCAATCAGTGGACAAAAAAAATGGCATAAACACTCTTCTGAAGAACTTCAAAGGATGGCAAGAACCTAAATATGTTAAGTAAAACACAAGAAAAGTCCACAGGCTTAAATTCAAGTCAGGGAAAAACCTAAATGTTAAAATTAAGGGACGGCGAAAACATAAATGTTTTGAAAAGAATATGTTTTAATAAAGAAATACCTAAAACCTAAATGTTCCAATTTGAGGCAGTGAAAAAACCTAAATTGTCAGAACAAACAATGGAGACAACCCAAATACTCGGATTGAAAAACGTCCCAGGTTTACACCTTGTTCTAGCCCTCTTCCCTATACGTCCCATGTTGAGATTTATTTTTTAGATATGCACTATTTGAGAATAAAATTAAACATCAATTCTTCTCATAATAAACCTTCCAAGAATAAAAAATTTCAAATATTTCAACTTCACGTCCAGAAAACAAAACAAACAGAACACAAAATCCATAATTCCAATTCTATGGAGACTAGTGGCAGTGCTTCTTAACCATTTTTGTCAACCCAATATTTAGAAACCAGCTAAGTCAGCTCAGACCTCTTTGGCTTAGAAAGCTTGGTACCATAATTTCAGATAGTCCTCTCCGACATTGACAACAAAACTTTACTTCAAGTGACATTACCGTAGGCTCTGGCTTGATTGCTAGCGATTTTTTGCTATCAAAGAATCGCAAAAATTGGGGCAAAAATTTGCGACCACAATTTTTGCCACAAGCAATAATTACGCCTCCTTTCGAAAAATACTGTAACGTCACATTTATCAATTCGGACAGAGATGCTCCCTTTTCGTAAAAACCGCGGAAATTAATCCCTTACTACTTTCTAACAATAATCTGAATCAGCGGACTAGGAAAGAAAAAGCAAGAACAAAACCTAAGTGTTGCTACTGCAACAAACTACGGTCCTATAATAATTGCAACTTAAAGAGAACAGAAATTACTATCAATGAATTCCCACATCCCGAGACGGAAACAAAATTAAAGTCAATAATCACATCTAATATAAAGATAACCAATAAATAAATGCATAAAGAATAAATAAATCCTAAAACGAACAGAAACAATACTGAGTAAAGAGACAAACTTAAAAGAAGCAGAGAGCTATTCATAATAATCAAAAACAGGAGTAGGGATATTGCTCTGTAAACCTTCTTAGCGTCGTAGTGTTATTTGCGCTATACTGGATTTTTTAAATTTCTGTTCAGATCTAGTTTTCCCCTCGTTACAAATTTTAATATCACTCTCTACTTTTCTTTGTAAAACAGTTTTGTTCAAAAATGCTTTTGAATTAATGATCCTTCATTTTTAATTTCAATGGTTTTATTGTTGGTTACCATTACGAATAGCATTAAAGTCTTTCGTTTTGATTAAGTGCTTTATCTCAGTATTTACTCGTGAGTAATTTCTAATTGCAATTTGAGTTTTAAGTGCGGTGGAAAGGACACATGAAATTTTAGCAGTCCCCAACCCCACCATAAAAGATCCTAACATAACTTATTTTTTACATAACCATTAAAGTTTCAACTTAATACCCTTAACCGTTTCTGGATTGCAGATATGCCATTTTGACTAGGTTGGTCCACACACTGTCTTTTGATTTGGTTCGAAAACCACTCAGCATTTCCAGACAGGTTAAACTTAATAACCTTAGTAACTTTTCAGGTATTGCAGTTACGTTTTCTTACAGTAACCAATTTGCGTTATTTCAGTCCCTTCTCCATATGAAATGGTTCCGTAAAAAAGAAAGCAACATGAAAGGCTTACGACCCTTTGCTACAGGCGTCAAATGATGATAAAAAAAGACCTATTTTGCATAGTATAGGGGGAGGGAACAAAAAAATTTCGAATTATAAAAATAAGGATACAAATAAAAAAATATTCCTTGAGATCCATGGGGTCAGGTCTACCACTTCACTTTCGATCAATTAGCACCCCGGGTTAATAAGTTATTAAATGCTAAGTGACAGGAATAGGTTTGGTCAGAAAATTGTTTTCTTTCCAACTGGAATTGAAAAATTACACAGCAAGCACTGGTTTGATATGATCATATCCGATGAAAGTCAAACCCTTAAAAATACTGCATATATTTCCAAAAAACAGCACCTTTTTATAGAAAAGCGACAAATTTTTTGCCAAAGAGAGTTTTAGGCGAAAAAAGCAGCTTTTCGTTCATTTTACTGAAACTCCAAGCTGCCGCCGAAATATTCTAGTATTTGATTTGAAAGTGTCAATTTTTGTAAACGTCTTGTTTCAAAGAGAAGTTCTTTCAAGAAACTTTTTATACTACTTATTCGTTTTGAGCTATCAAATCATTTTAAGGCTTGTGTCCATCTTACCTCTGATCTCATTTTAAAACTCAACTGATTTAAAAAAGCAATCTTCATTGCTAATTTAAAAACACCAACGTTTTAATTCTCTTGGCATGGTAGCCCTCATGAATTTACAACAGGGTTTAGAGAAAAGTTTTTCGAGAATGGAGTTGCAGCAACAGAAATTTGCTAGGAACTAGACCTGGTTGATTTTTTTCTGTAACAGCATTTGTCATATGTTGGACCATATATAAATTTTTAGACAGAGTAATATGGCGGAACCAGAGTCTAATGTTATAAACAAAGATAGTTACATTCACATGAAATATATTAAAAAAAAAATAGGCAGATCCGGTAAGTATTGACATATTAGTGCCTACATGATTTTCTTATATAGTACTCACCTAACCTCGGCTTCGGAGTTGAATACCGAATTGAGGGTAGAAAGCTTCACCCCCCTCCCCTTAAAAAAATCAGACAAATTCTCTTAGGCTGTTAAACTTTAATATAAAACACCAAACTTGATGTTAATTCTATTACTAACAACTCGCTCCAGAACTATTCCGCCTGATGCCAACACTGATACGCACGCTTCTCCTTTATCCCAATCAATTCAAAGCCTTCCTCTTTACACCCTCCCAGGAAGTTCGTATTTTCCTTTAATATTTCCTTACGACATCCTCCCAACACAACCGGGGACAACCTGCTTTCCATTTGGCCCTACATGGGTGGCCGAAAAAGAAAATCTTTGGCAACCTGTCATCTTTCATCCACAAAACGTGCCCTAACCATCTCAACCCTTTTTTCGTTATAGCCCTAGAAAGCAGGATTGAACCCCACTTTTCATACAGCCTACTGTTTGGAATATGTTCAGTCAGTCGGGTACCCAAAACAGTCCATATGCAAATCCTCTGGAAAACATCTAGCAAATCGTCCTCCGTTTTTCAGAGCACCCATGCTTCAGAACCATACTTGACCACTGTCATCACAGTGGCTTCCAATATTCTAATCTTGGGACTTATCTTCCTACTCTTCAAATTTTTTTAGTTTTACGGAATCAGTCTCACAATGCTGATTCTGGAGTTAGCTCAAACTTAGTCCCATTTGAACTATATGCTGTTTCTAAGTTCCAACTACACAGTTTTAGTTGACGATGGTCCTCTTTCCACTCACTTCAGTGAATCAAATATTTAATAAAAGAAAATCAGATTCATTATATTTAAAAGACTAACGCCGAACATACTGCATCAGATGCATAAGCATGAGGCATGGGACATTGAGGAGATAACGGCTTCTTTGAATGGTAGCTACAGAGTACCAATAAAAATTATGTTCATATTGTATTATTGACCATTTTGCATACTTTAATAATTAGAAACTAACATAAGGATTGAAAAGCAGCAGTATCAAAATACTCAAGGGTCTCAGGCCTAAACCTAATCAAGTAACTTGTACTGAATTACGGCCTCATTGAATGAGAATGTTTTGATAAAGCTCATTGAATGAGGCTCATTGGAGTTACTTGTACTGAATTATAGCCTCATTGAATGAGGCTATTTTGATGAGGCTCATTGAATGAGGCTGATTGAAGTTACTTGTACTGAATTACAGCCTCATTGAATGAGGCTGTTTTGATGAGGCATTGAATTACACCCAGAAGAAACAATCTGGCAACAGAACAGATACAAGCAATTGCTTGGTGACCAGCACTGGTACAATTGTATAGTTTTTGGTATAATTTGGACACCTTGGCACACTGTGGCACGCACAAATGTTTAGGTACAAATTTTCCTGTACATTTTGGTTTTACTTCCTCCATTCTGACTCGGATATCTGCTCCATGTTAATCAAAAAATGTCTTACTGTTACAGAAAATTCTTAACCTGCTGTTCACAGGGTACAAATTAATATCTTGTGGTGCAATTTCTATCGGAATACTAATACAGTTTATTTTAAAGCGCTTGCAACACTGTTGAGCTAACGCCATTTTTTCTGATGGATAATCGTGGCTGTGAACTCAAAGTTGCAGCATTGAGTCCATATTCAGTGTCGGATAAAGGGCGATTGGGCCAAATCAGGCCCCACATTTAAAAGGGCCCCACGCAACCATAAAAATGAACAAAGAAAAAAGATTTGACATTTAAAGCAAATTGTCTTGGAAATTCTAAGCAAATTTTAAGTATGTATTCCTGGATTAGATTTATTAATGTATTTTACATAAGGTCCTTTATTTGAATGATTTTGCACAATGTACTTGAACTACCTTACGTACGTTAACTACTATGCTGGTATATTTTATTAATTATTTAATATATCAAACAAACACAGAGTAGAAACAATAGGGAAATATTTTTTCCAAGACAGTTGAATTCAATTCAGTGGATATTTCGGCCCCATGTCCAAGGGCCTTGCATTAAAATTTGAGAATTAAAACTAATAATGTTTTTAAAAACTTTTTAAAACAGCCCTAGCATCCTTACTTCAACAAATTTCAACCAGGATTTTATTTTTTTTTTTTTTTATTTAATATATAGAGAGGGCTTCACAAAAAAAGTTTAATCGGGCTTCACACCAACTCAATCTGGCCCTGTCCAAATTAAGTTTAAGTGTAACTTAAAACGTGCATTAGCTTACCTTCATATTTGGATTTATATTTTCATCATTTGTTGTGTGGATCAGTGTTAGATCCAAGTCCAACAACAACACTAGCTTCCTGTGTTTAAGAAGATTCCTTTGCTCTTCCTTTCCAATTCTTTCAAACCCTTGAGGTGAAAATTCTAATTTTCTCTTTTTCTTTTGCTTCAACAATATGTTTTTAATTTAATATTTTAAAAAGCTTGCGATTATTAATTGTGATGATTGCATCAGTGGGATTATTGTTGGTGGTATCATGTTATTGTGGTGATGGCATCAATTTTTTCACTTGGAGATCATGAAAATTCAGTTAGTATTGTAAAATCATAGTTAAGTTTGTTTTTCCCCATGCTAATATTCAAGGAAAAACAGAACATTTGATTATTTTTTTTTCTGTGTTACTTAAGAAAGAAATTTAATTACAGATTTTTTTCCTCCTTTGCTTATATGATAACAATATAACAATATTGTTATCTTTGGAGTTTTTATGCTCCAAGTATTTTATGGCCTTTCTTTAAGTGCCAGTGGTTTTAGTTTAGTTTCTGTAATTTTTTTCCTTTTTTTTTCTTTTTTAGTTTATTTAGATTTTTAGATTTTTTAGTTTTTTTATTAGTTTTTAGTTTTTTTTCTTTTTAGTTTTTTTGTAGTTTTTACCTTCTTTTTAGTTTTGTTAGTTTTTTTTTTTTTACTTATGTCCTGGTCGTCATTTATACTCCCTGTGTCCCGGTGCTTTGTTGATTGCTAATCGAACATTCCTTTTGTCCTGGTCGCTTTCTCTTTGAGTGTCGTCATTTATTTTTTTCTTTTTTAGTTCTTTTAGTTTTTACCTTTTTTATTTTTTTTTAGTTTTTTAGATGAAAATTTTTTTTAGTTTTTTCCTTTTTTTCTTTTTAGTTTTTATTGGTTTTTACCTTTATTTTAGCTTATTTTTCAGTTTTTTCCTTTTTTTTTAGTTTTTTTTATTTTTTATTTTTTTTTAGTTTTTTACCTTTTTTTTACCTTCTTTTTAGTTTTGTTAGTTTTTTTTTTTACTTATGTCCTGGTCGTCATTTATACTCCCTGTGTCCCGGTGCTTTGTTGATTGCTAATCGAACATTCCTTTTGTCCTGGTCGCTTTCTCTTTGAGTGTCGTCATTTATTTTTTTCTTTTTTAGTTCTTTTAGTTTTTACCTTTTTTATTAAGTGTAACTTAAGACGTGCATTAGCTTACCTTCATATTTGGATTTATATTTTCATCATTTGTTGTGTGGATCAGTGTTAGATCCAAGTCCAACAACAACACTAGCTTCCTGTGTTTAAGAAGATTCCTCTGCTCTTCCTTTCCAATTCTTTCAGCCTCCTGAAAAATTACAGAAACTAAACTAAAACCACTGGCACTTAAAGAAAGGCCATAAAATACTTGGAGCATAAAAACTACAAAGATAACAATATTGTTATATTGTTATCATATAAGCAAAGGAGGAAAAAAATCTGTAATTAAATTTCTTTCTTAAGTAACACAGAAAAAAAAATAATCAAATGTTCTGTTTTTCCTTGAATATTAGCATGGGGAAAAACAAACTTAACTATGATTTTACAATACTAACTGAATTTTCATGATCTCCAAGTGAAAAAATTGATGCCATCACCACAATAACATGATACCACCAACAATAATCCCACTGATGCAATCATCACAATTAATAATCGCAAGCTTTTTAAAATATTAAATTAAAAAACATATTGTTGAAGCAAAAGAAAAAGAGAAAATTAGAATTTTCACCTCAAGGGTATGTTCGGGTAAGCAGCATTCCTACTCTAGATTGATGAAAATTCTAATTATTTTGAGCAGGACATTGCTATCCACAGTTAACAGTTAACCTTTTTTTTTTTTTTTTTTTTCTGCAATTCGACAGAACCATAAAAAATTTCAGAGTCATTTCAAAGTCAATCTGCCATTTCAATCCACTTTGAAATTTTAGTTTTGACTAGCCTTTGTCTGGAAAGTCCAGAATCCTTGAAATATGCATGCCCTACTTAATATTACAAGAAATTTGCGACACTGGCGAGTTTCACATGTTTCACAAGCAATTTGGGTGGGATAGGATCTGAGAAAACACGAGTGGATTTCAATAATTATAAGAAGTTTATTGTCATTATATTTGACTTAATGGAATTTACTTTCATACGTAAATTCTTAGCTTCATCCAAAACATGCGTATACATGGGTTCATCCAAAACTGTGAGGCAGTTCAAAAAAGGTGCCTAAAGAATTATCTTCAATGAGGGTAAAGTACCTTGCATTTCCCTTCTTTGGAGAGTATATCTAGTCACCCTTAAGGAAAGGAGAGCAAAAATTTCCTTGTGTTTTGCCCACAATGCCGTGCATAACCCTCGCACTACTTCTCTTTTCCCTACTGATCATTTACCCCCTCCCCCCGAACTCGCCCCCCATGTTTTGCTTCAAGAAAATCCCCCTTCTTGCCCAAATAAGAGTTTCCACTGAAAGATATAGAAGAACGTTCATCCCTCACATAGTTGAAATTTTAAATCAATACCCCCCAATCTCACTCTACTTTTATCTTAGAATGTTAGTGTTTATTTTTCAATCGTCTACTTTGTAATGCTTGCTATATAGACTTTTGTTGTTTGTTTTTCTCGAGTTTTTATCAATTGACTTTTTATTGATTGCAATTCTATAATTTTGTACCGACACATGAGTGCAAATTAGGCACTTTTGGGCTTGTGATAGCCGCTTTTTTTGAAATAAAATCTTAACTTATCTTATGGGTAGGATTTTGAGGGGGTTACTTTTGATGTTTCTATGACATATTTCAAAAATCAGCAGGTCATCTACATATTGGAGATTACTACATTTTAGACATACTAGATATTAGAGTGCTCCTAAGAAGGTTCCTTGAGGAAATCCATGCTAAGTAGGGAGGGGTTCAGAGAGAATATTTTTTGTATCTTACAACTTGGGATCTATTTGAAAGACAAAACAGATTTAAAATTTACAAAGAGATGGTCTACTTCAAAGTTATTCAGTGATAAATGAATTAGGATGTTGTGACCAACCAAGTCAAATGCTTAAAAATATGAACATAGCATAAGGCCAAGCGGCAGTTCCTCAGATGATCAAAAATCTAACATCTAGCATTAAATCAGTAAAACTAAGATTAAAAAAAAAAGAATGTTTTTTAATGTGAAATATTATTTGAAAGATGATCATCAAAATCTCTCGTTGTTGAGAAAGTACCCATAAATTCGACAACTATGGTTCTGTCTGAGGACCCTTGAATTTTGACACCAATTGTTTCTCATCTATTTTACATGTTCAGAGAAGTTTCGACAGAGTCACCTGCAGCTTCTCAGCAACTTTGCGTTTGTGACTGTCATTCCTTTTCCCAAGAATATTCACTTTGAGCTCGTATAGTTTAACTTTTTCACCAGCTAACACCTCCTCTTCATCCTCCTTCTCAAGCCTCTTCTCTTCTGTTAGTTATTTCTCAGGATTTCCTTTAGCTTTCTTCATTTTCCCACCTCTAGATATACCTTGTTGCTTGTACTGGCGTTGTGGGCAAGTTGAAATAACTCCTTTTTATAGGGAGCAATTCAGGCTGGTTTTTGATATTTTCATTTCGTTGCAAACAATCATTTAGACATTGAGCAGCTTAGATCTTGTGTAAGTTTTCGTCAGTAAGCCCTCTCACTGAATTCGAAGACTCTTTCAACGTCCGCGTTGCCATGTGAAAAACTGAGGCAACATTTTAATGCCTTAGCGGCAGTCGGATATTTTCCTTCATTAGAAATTGCTTTCATGACACAAAAATTGTTCCAGAAATGGTTGATTAGAGCACTTTCACTAGCAAGAAAATGATCATTGTTTAACTTCAAAAGCCTCCACTGCTTGCAAATTCAGTCAACAGAAGATTCAAAAGACATAAGCATAGCAATCTTTGCAATATCTTCTACACTTCTTTCTGGTTTTCTGTTTTTTAGCTCTGGTGTGATGCAACAAAAATATTTTACAACCAATCCTAAATGCAAGTGCAATTTCTTCAAAATATGTTTTGATACGGTAACCTTTCACCTGTGACCTAAAGTGTATCTTTCCACCTCAACTAAAACTTCTGGCTTTATGCATCTACCAATCAAAACTAGTATAAGGCAATAAATCTTGTTAAATATTGTACAGATCAAAGGCTTTTCAGTCTGAGATGTACTGGTGAAACTTGTGAAGCCCTGAAATCAATGCAGTAAAAGCTAACATTCCCAGGAATCTTGGCATCTTTGTTTAGCTGAAATATAAATTCCCTAGATCTATTCTCCTTGATCGTTCCCCTTGATTCAATCATTCATTTCTAATTATACAACCATATGCATGTCTAATTTTCAATCAAATTTGCAGAGTACATCCTCTTTTCATGAGAAGGCTGAACTACTTGTAAATTTGAAAATCCATCTGCTGTTAAACACCTATTAAATCTTTGTTCAATTTATGCCCTTGGATTTGTTTCGTCTATGGACGGCTATATGGGACATTTTCAGTTGTATTACAGCCTATTTTTGTATCTGACAGCTTGTCATATTATCTGTGTTGTTCTGATGACACAGACGTCTGTGCCACGCCTTGCATTTGGTCTGATTTTAGCCCTGTGGTTGCATTTTCATAAGTGTGGGATACACTTCCAGCTGTTGCAATAAAATGTGTCTTTTGCTGGATTTGTGGAATCCCATTTTGAATGATTTGAGTTGTATTTGAGTACTAGAAATAGTATGTGCTTAAATGTTTACATATTTTGTTTCACAATCCCTCTCCTTTTTAAACCATGGAGCCTTTGTGGGGATTGGTGATTTTATTTATTGAATGATTTTGGTTATTTGTTTGAAATATATCTATCTACATAGGATAACTATCTATCGATCATCTAAACTACATTTACCTCCATGGTAATCATTAACTCTGGGATGTTGTGCACCATAGCCACTGCAGGTGGATGCATCAAGCCTTTATTAATCATGTCTCTGAAGTCTACTCCACAATCTGCACATATCTGTTTCATCACAATTGAATGATTGCAAGGTGCAATTCGAAACAGCTTGGACCTGAAATATAACAAATGAACACAACATAAACACAAAGATGAAAAATATATACATGAACAAATAAAAGCTTGCATCTAAAAGGATCATTTATTTATTTATCTATTATTTATTAATACCAAATATGGTAAACTTTATTACTTTATTTACTTATTACGGTAAGCTTTATTTTATTACATTATTATAAACCTCTCCCTATGGTAATGAAACTGTTTAAGTCTTTAAGTGACAACTTGATGGTAGTCTTTAGCTTTCGTTGAAGAGAGAGGGTGAGGGGTTCTAAACCATCAAATCATCCATATAAATAGGGACAGAACACAACCTGCTTAACCAAGTAGTAACTTCATTCCCTACATTAACCACAGCTACATTATTCTTATACATAGTACTAACGTATTTGCTGGTATACTATACAAGAACAAGACCTTCACTAAAGCTCTTCTATCAGCTGAATCAAATGCTTGATCATCTTATATATATATAAAAATACGTTGTTTGTGTGTCATGTCTGTTACACTAGATTATATCTTCTATATAAATATATAAAAATAAGTTGTTTGTGTGTTATGTCTTTTACACTATGTCTGTTACGCCAGACATATGACGTCTGAAAAATAAAGAAGAAAAAGAAAACAAACTAAAATGTAAAAACTGGGAATTGCATAAATATTTCGAAATATTTTGACAATAGATTAAAGTAATTCGAAAACCTTAAAACAGATACTTAAAATTTTGAGGTTTATTATTAAATATTGTTGAGCTTTAGCAAGCTTAGCACTTAAAGAGGAATTTTTAGTATAGATCTTAAAATGACAGAACAAACAGCCGAGGAAGCTGCTCAAATAGTTAATTCAAAGAGAAATTTTAGTATAAATCCTACAATGGCAGAAGAAACAGCCGAGGAATCTGCTCAAAGGGTTAATGCCAAAAGGCTTGCGGCTAAAGAACGCAAAACCGCGCAGTTAGATGAAAATCCACCTGGACAGCGAGAGTCAAAACGTATCAAAACTGAAAATGATAGCGATGATGATTGGGTTTGGGATTTTGACTTGGATAAGGTCATCAATGCCTACCAGATTTTAGTTAAAAAAACAAAGGTTCGGCGATATGCATTTCATAGTGACGCTGAAAAATAAAGAAGAAAAAGAAAACTGAAAAAAGAAAAATAGTAAAAAACTAAAAAAAAACTAAAAAGAAAAAAACTAAAAAATAAAAAAATTAAAAAACGAAAAAACCTAAAAAGAAAAAACGTAAAAAAAGTAAAAATAAAATAAAGGTAAAAAACTAAAAAGAAAAAAAAACTAAAAAAAGCTAAAAAACTATATTTTGACAATAGATTAAAGTAATTCGAAAACCTTAAAACAGATACCCAAAATTTGAGGTTTATTATAAATTGTTGGAGCTTTAGCATGCTTGGCACGTAAAGATTTTTCCAAGTGTCAATCTTAGAATGAACGCTTCATTCATATATATATATATATATATATATATATATATATATATATATATATATATATATATATATATATATATATATATATATATATATATATATATATA